>NC_084712.1:17634500-17918629 GCF_033807575.1 Cydia pomonella
TAATCCTTCACTTTATACGATAAGCCCGCGCTTCAAACCCAACAAGCAAAAAAGTCTCAGATTGCGCACTTTATAAGAGTGGTGAGCTTATAGCGCTCTTATTATTGTTTTGGAATAACAATCGCTCTTATATGAGTCTTAGACAAGCTAGGACAGACTTTAGTAAGGTCAGTCTTATTACCTAGTCTTATATATGTATATAAGAGCATTTTATAATACTATTATAAGCCTCTTGGTCCTACAACAACATTTACAAAGTCTCATTGATCTTGAGAGTACCTGGTCTTATATCCCCATTCTCTAAGTTCATTTGATTTTATATTAGACTTTCTAAATGCCATTGTAAGAATGCAAGACTAATATCAGCATAGCATAATACTATTATAAGCCTCTTGCTCCTACAATAACATTAACGAAGTCTCATTGATCTTGAGAGTACCTGGTCTTATATCCCCATTCTCTAAGTTCATTTGATTTTATATTAGACTTTCTAAATGCTATTGTAAGAATGTAAGGCTAATATCAGCATAGCATAAGGACACTGTAAGTACGTAATTTTTTGATCTTATTTAAAGCTATAATAAGATCAACAGCGGCACTTTAGTAAGATATTGGAGTGATATAGGATCAGGATACTAAATCACACAAGACAAGTTCAATATAAGATGGTTTGATCTTAAATCGATTTTGGGAATCCATAAATTTAACCATTTCGCATCAACAACCTTGTCACTTAAATAAAAATTTAAGACATTTAGTTTATTAGTATGTGTCTAGTAATCAAGTAAGGATAAACAAATATATTAAGGGTTTTACTAAGTAAAGCAAGAAACCCTAATTAATTCAACATGGCCATATCATTTGTATTCAGAATGCCAAAGTTAGTGTAAATAATCTTAAAATACTCTAATAGTGCGCTTGAAAAATACACCTACAGCAATGGCTCACTATCAATACAAATAAATAAATAAAATAATTATAAGAGGATATAAATACCCATATTTGATCAGGCGCATGAAGTTTGAAGCGTAAAACAGGGTTTACTTTACAGTAAATAATATTTTCCCACGTGAATACTTACCGTAAAACATGAACACACACGATGATAACGAGCACGTTATTATATTTAAACATAATTCATAAACAGTTTGATAAATATTTACCCTTTTTTTTGTCACGCTGCAGTTAATTTTATTCGTACCCTTATACTTTACAAATAGAATGTTTCAACTCTGTATGATCTTCCAAAAAATCAAAATAAGTTTATTTAGGCTTACAAGATACTTATGTAAAAGCGATATTAGCCTGAGGTAGCTTAAATTAGTTTTGGGGAGATTACTGTAAACGCAAACAGCATTCAATTAGACTGATATTAGAACGATATTAAAATAAATACGCTTATAATTTGTGCCCAAATCCGGGCTTATACGATGATATACAATCAATATAAGAGCGAAAAAATTGTAGTCTTGAGACTGTTGTAAGCGTGTTTTTGCTAGTTGGGAACAAACCCTGCTTCCCATTGTAAGGCAGGATTACGAGCACCTGATGTAGAATTCTGTGTCCTTATCTCTTTATTGATCTCTTTTAAGTGTTATGATGATGATTTTTAAAACTATGACGAAGGTATTGTAAAAAAAATATGTAAAAAATATAAGGAAAGAAGAGAAAGGTTCTAGAAACAACCCAATTGGGTGATCCGCAAAAATGGTGTCTAGACAGATGCACCTCATTCTACACAGAGTAATTTTTAACCGACTCCAATAAAAGTACGACCGCGTTTGATTTTAAATTTGTTTCCTCAGCATTCAGTCATTTTATTATGTCGAACCGTCCTCCGAAAGGTGCATAAATAAATAGGTCATTTCGTTTTTTTTTTTTATATATATAGCAACAACCCCGAAACCGCGATATATAAAATCGGCTGTTTCAAATGTCAGTGTTTTCTATGCATGGTTTGACATACTAAAATCATAGTTTTGCAAGGGACGTGATTAGTCCAAATGGCATTCAAAGGGAATTCCCTTAAAAACCTAACATCAAACATATTAATCATTGATAGCCATACCTACTGACATTGTTTTTATTTGATATTATTTGACATTGTTAATAATTAATTCAATAATTAATTAAGTCAATTAGTAATTATGGTTTTCAAATAGTGTATTACTTGACATTCGTATAATATGATAGTTATTTGGGAGTTTTCAGAAAATAGTGTACCCAATCAGCATATGTTGTTGAAAAAAGTTAATCGCTGTCAGTTTCGTAACGACAATTAAGCATGAAATATTTATGGGTTTTTTTTTTTTCCTTTTTTACATTCGAATATCGCCTATAGTTTATGAAATTAACACGAAAACCAATTTTTTTTATTGAAACTTAATGCTTTTCTTAACAACTCACGCTAATTGGATATACTATTTTCTGAAAACTCTCATTTACCTACCTGACGATTAGTCTAGAATAATTTATATTTTAACTAAATATTATGACATAAATCAATCTAAATCACTGCAAGTGAAAGCCCGTAACTTATTTATTTAGTACTGATTTCAAAATGAAGAGGTAAGCTCGCAAGTTTATGACGGCCAAAGTAAGGTAAAGTAAGGCTTGGCCGGCCGCCAGCGCCCTGTTTCTGCGGACTTGTCCTGCTGATTGATGTAATGTATTAATTCCCAGTTTGCTCCACTTTTCAAAGACATTGCTAAAGTAACAACAACATAGGCAGATATATATAGTTAGTTGTAGATATTGTTCAGATTGTGTTTTATTTTACTCTCAATTTAAGGTAATAACTATAAAATTAAAATTAAAAAACCCCACGCAGCCCAAAAAATCAATTTTATGCCATAATGCCTTACATCATTATGGAAAAGAGCTGATACTCTTCAAAATGCTAGGTCAGTTTTCATCAAACATAGCTAAGAACCACCGCAAGGAAACTCGCTTTCACGTAAAAAAACACATCCAAATCGGTCCGTCCATTGAAGAGCTACGATGCCACGTATGTCTATCACACATACAGACAGACAATACTGAAGGTTTTTGTGTCCCCAGAAGAAAGTTTTTGATTTTTATATTTGTAAATTATGTATTTTTGTACACTATATATCAATATCTAAGCAATTTTAATGCCGCACTAACGATACCTTGTAACCAAAGTAAAAAATATTTTAAGTATCAAATTTATATATTTTTATAAGTAGTAAAGTTGTCATTATAAGGGCAGGGACGGTAACAGAGTTGTATATTTACATGGTACAGGCTTAAAATTTTAAAAATAAAAAAGCCAAAAGTCAAATATTGACGCCTGTTCTGTTCATATCGTGTTTTAGTGACTTGTCTTAGTTAAAATACATTACGTATATTAAAATTTTAAGATTCTTTGGAATTGCAAAAACCTGCAGTAAAAAGTAGAATGACCCAAAAACATCATATTCAGCCAAAACTTGCAACTTATATAAAGACATTATAATCGTCTTTGTGATCGTTACAAAATAAAATAACACTTGGCACACGACAGTGGAATACAAAAAGGGAAACTTGGCTGATTCACTCACAGCATCGCAAAACCAATTTCACTATGAATAGGGCTACCAACGTCAATAATTTCAATGTATATTTTGTCATGATTAATAGGCAACTGTAAATAATTACTATAATGTGTATATAGACCTATTTAGTAATAATTGCCTTTTATTTTGCCCGGTGTTCCTTATTGTAATTTCCTCGGTTGTAGATTTTATAGTTACAGTTTTATTGATGATTGATGAAATCTTAAATTCTTGCAAGTGACAACCACATTCCATTATTGAAGTTGAAAGTCTTGAAACTGTTACTTATCATATTTCCAGAAATAAAGTAAAGATACTGACGTTCTAAACCTGTGTTAAAGCCTTAAGGGCGTCCAAATCATTTTCTTTGTCTTGTTTCTGACCACTCTATCACGCACCTATTTTTGTCTTTTAACAAAGAAAAAAAAACATTTAATAAAAAAACTGAAATTGCATTAACGTTTAATGCTTTAAACAGTTTCATTTGAGTCTATCGAACAAAACAGTAAATTATACTGTTCCGAAATGACAGTAAGTTTTACTGTTTTAAGTAGCTATAATTTTTAAGAAAAAAAACCTAGGGAGTCAATGAGGGAGAACGGGTGAAAGAAAGATGATTGTTGATTTTGGGTTTCATACAATGAAATTAAAAAGACAGCTACCTACGCCTAATTATGTTGTTAGAAAAGAAGGTAAAATGTTTTTTTGTCACTTGACACATTTTTGATTTGCCCTATGGTTGACTGTAAGATACCCGCAATAGGGTATTCGACTGTATTTAAAATCAATTATTTCACACCATGCATGAAATAAAGCACCAGATAATTATTAGAAAAACATAGATAGCAGTTATTTTTAAACCCAAGTACTATATAATAAATAGGATAGAAATATAAAAAAGTAGGTGAGTTGACCGTGACGTCATTATGTAATGTTTCATATGAATTTGTTCATATGCTTGATTTGTTGATGGAAATGCTAAGATCACTATATACATGCCTTTAACATTGAGGACTAACTCGATTCCTCATGAACCCCATCGTCGGAACTCAAACTTGACAAAAAATTGTCTTGAAAATCTAATTTGCTTTACAAACACAGCGAAGAGGACAAATCGCCAAATGTGAACTATGTGTTTTCCGCAGAGTTATTTTATTATATCATAAAGTATTAATTGTCCATTAGCATTTCTATGATGATATGATATGATATCAATAAATAAAAATAAATGTTAATTTTTAGTGATGATATCCAAGCTTCAATTAATCGCTATTCCGTTCCGCTGTGTAGAGATATAGAACATGATTAAAATCGACAAGTCCACATCCCTAAAACATGCTATAAACATATACATGCACATTTATATGCAAACATACACAGCTTGCCCACCACCTAAATGGCTAAGCTTGAGTATTAAATTTTGTACTGAGAACAGACAACGGGGGGCCTCGGTTGATCGCCTAAGAACTTTCAACAGTGTCAAACCGAGAGTTGTGACGTCATCACAATCTTCAACGCCGTTTCGACTTCGGTCACGTGACGTGTGTCAAAAGATTTTTTTTTTTAGTTTATTTAGAAACCACAAAAAAAAAAGATATTTTAAATTTAATATTTACACAAATATGTTCATTAGAGGTCCACTAACAGTAGTTTAACATGTTCTTGTTATCCATAAGAATATATTGGGATACAATTCTGCCCTAAGATTTGTAGATGGAAACAGCCTTATTGGCCCAAGTATACTCGTAAGTATACTCGTTGACATATTGTATAATATGCCCGTCTACCTTAACCCTAATATATTTTGTGCTATTAGTCATCACCTAAGTCTTTGCACAATTCATTTGAAGTCCAACTTGAAGGCTTGCGTTGCACAGATCTTGGAGCATTTGCTGAAGTTCTGTGGCAGAGGAGGCAAAAAGAGCAATAAACAACGAAATATCAAGTTATTCTTTAATAAATAAAAAAAACATTACAAAAAGTTAATCCAAACGTTGATGACCCTAACAACGAGAAATGTTTGTGGATGCACGCTACGTCTTCTGTATACGTATACCTTTTGACATATTGCTGACACATGTCAGCACGTTTTGCTATAAGGCGCAATATTGCCTGATGTATTCATTTGACTAAAAGCTCACTATGTTGACTGCTTTTACTTCACACAAAAAGCTACAGGCTGGTATAAGAGTGTTAAAACAGGTAAACTACTTCTGAAATTATAAAATGCAATGCAATGAATTATTCATCAGATGAATTATTCATCTGTTTTATTTCAGAGAATAATAATCAAATCCTTTTGTTTCACTAAAATATTTTCAGCCTTAATTTTATTTAATTGAATGTACCTATACCTACTACTTCTACTTTTCTAGTTTTGCTTTTGAATGAATGAATATTTTTATTTCGTGTAACCATGGACACATATTTTTATTAATAACTTACAAACTAAGGGTTTAGTTAGGTACAGAGAAATTAACTTTAAAACAAAACAACACTGATGGGAGAATGCAATCCCTCGCAGTGCGACAAGTAGGGACAGTCAACCCTGTCCGCTATCATTCGTATAAGATGCTGTTGGGACTATCACGCACCCGGTGCATCAGAGATGCTGCGCTGCATGCGCATGCTGGCTGCTGCAGCGCATGGAGTATAGAAACAGTTCACGCGCGCAGAAACGAGGCAGCCTCATCAATACTCGGAACGCATTATTGTACTGGACCCTAAGAGGCCTATATGCCCATTGCGTAGACTGCGTCTACAAATTGCAGGGTTTTACTTAGCTAGAATAATCTGCCTTAATCATGTCAGCAGCCTTCTCGGCGACCATAATGACGGGTCCCATAATGTTTGAACGGGGAATGCTAGGCATAGCAGAGCTGTCAGCCACGCGCAGTTGTTTAACGCCATACACACGCAGTCTGGAATCCACCACATGGCCCATGCCGCATGAGCTGCTATAATGCCCAATCGACCATCTTGTGTTTAGTGCCTGACAACGCCAGTATCCCCTAGACCCATATTTCAACCCTGAACATTTTGGTAGCCTGAGATCAATCTCTTCGCCACCAATACTCTTATAATATCTTGACAACCTGATTCTATCCAACTCTTTATAAGCGTCTACCATCGTTTCTAAGTCTTCTTTCTCTGAGTAAGTTCTTAGAGAAATTAAAGGATCGTCTTGAGGATTTGTACTTTTCAGCTTAATACGGCCACTAGATTTGGGATTCAGCAGAACTTGAATACAAAATAATACCTCTCTTCCTTTACCAGCTTCGTAAAGTGCTTGGCATGTGCCATCACTAAGGCCAAAATTAAAAGAGCACAATGATAACGCAGCATCCGAATCATTAGGAATGATGTAACATATAGACTCAGTATCTGGATAATTTTGAGATTTGTTAAGTGTTATATAACCTATTAAAGTAGGAAAGGGATATTTTCCATAATTTGTTGGTTTTAGTGGTTCACTAGACTTTTTCATTTTGTATGCAACTAAAACTGGTGGTTGTTCTTTCAAATTTCGTCCAACTGGTAGATTAGAAAGTACTTTTATGTCTAAATTTATCAAGTGTTCTTTGGGACCGATGCCAGAGAGCAGTAGTAGTTTGGGTGAGTTAAATGCCCCAGCAGTTATTATCACTTCCGTATCTGCGAATATCTTGATTAATTTTCTGTCTTTAGTCAAAGCTTCTACTCCTATAGCATTTTTATATTCATCAAATAGGATTCTGGTAACCAGTGTATTCTTAAGCACGTGCAAATTTTGCCGATGTTTAACAGGCTTAAGGAAACTATAAGCTGTACTCTGTCGAATTCCTTTGTAAATAGCAAAAGTAGCTTCACCAAATCCTAGAGTTTCATAGCTATTGAAATCAATTCGTATTGTATGTCCCAGTTGGTGAAACATATCAGCATATTCTTTAGTTTTAGGATCTTTTGATCTGGTGATATGTAGATAGCCTGCAGTTCCATGAAATTTTCCGTATTTAGACGCAAGAATTCCGGTATCGCTTAAATGTTCACTCTTCATGAAGTACGGTAGTACATTTTCGTAGTTCCAGGACGGATCTCTGAGTTTTTCTGCCCAAGAGTTGTAATCGTGAGGATGTCCTCTAGCATAGTACATGAAATTGTTGCCACTGGACCCACCCAACATTTTGCCTTGTGTCAGTGACAACCTCCGTTCTGGTACAGTTCCGTAGATGTATAGTTCTGAATCGTTTTGGTATATTTTTCTGTCGTATTGGTCTGTATAGTTCCAGTCACTTGGCGTTCTTGGGAGGTAATTTACTAATCCTGGAAGCTGTAAAAATATTTCAATTATTCTTTCATCACACTTGCTCGTAAACCGGGTTATTGTATGTCAGCATACAGATATGGTATGAGCTATATTATGCCCACAGGTGGTAATAGACTTTTTTAATTTCATTATGCCCATTCGCATATTTTTTTATTATGTCACTAATTCATACGAACCTAGTAGATATAAATGAGTTTTACTTTTAAATATTGACGTTTACAATTTAATATTTTTGTTTATGTTTCAAAATACCTATTTAATTTGATTAATTTAATAGCTGCTCAAAATATTTATTCACAATTTTCAATCGTGGCTGAATTCCGGATGGAACTGTGCCTTCGATGCCTATGTTAACGACACCAATCATGAAAAGGAAAAGAAGAGAAAATTCATCATTCATAACAAAAAAAGAAAATTCATATTCATTTAAAGAAAATTTTGAGTATTTTTGATATTTCGCCGACACCTGTAAAATTTCTACCGCTTCTTGCGTTAAAAGTTGAATGTTTTATTCGTCCTTTGTGTTTTATATGTATTTAATGAAACCTACTGCAATTGGTTTCAATATTATTAACAAATTAAAACTGTGTTTTTTTGCTCCAGTAATGGGATGTATGGCGCCTTTAATTTTCAAACTCACAAACATCAATGAAAAATAAAAACTTAAGCAGCTCTATTACTCTTGTTTATGGCAAAATGTTGCCAGCATTTGAAAACTGACGGTAAATACTTGTTTTACAGGATTTTTTTATACCATCCCATTACTGGTGCCATTCCCATCATAGGGGTGTTTAACCTGTCAAAAAATGACAATATGCCGAACGAATGTTTGAAATGCCATCGTATTTAAGAATTATTTCGCTTGAAATTTAGTTTTTCACTCACAAGTGTGAGGAAAAATATTGTGTGTGCCACGGGCGGTACACGAATTACGATCTCGTGTTAATTGTTGCTTTCAATTCAATTCAATTATCACAGGTATAAATAAATAAATAAAATAAATAAATATTATAGGACATTATTACACAAATTGACTAAGTCGCACAGTAAGCTCAATAAGGCATATAAATAGGTGGTACTTTAGTATTCTAAGGAACAGCTATGATGTGCCTTTTAGCGTACGAAATAATTTCTTATTATCTAACTATATACATATGTACAATCAACAATACATACAATATATACAATCTTTTTAAACATTATTTACATGGCTAATGAGCTAATGAGATTGGCATATGCAAAAATAATTTAATAAGTGAATTCATATAAAAAATGTCAAAGGTTCATGTTATGCTATTGGGACCGTGCGAAGTGCATGGTGGGGGTAAGTAAAGCGATCCCAGCGCATAAGGTGGTAAAAATTTGAACTAACTGCGGATAGCGTCTTTAACATTTCGTACAATTATATGGCTCGAAATGAAACTTTGATTTACGATTACTCCTGAAATATTCATTTAAATTGTATGGTGTAAGGGACCATTGTAATCTGTATGAAATGCTGAATATAACTAACGTATTTATTTTGATAATTGTTAATAATGTATTCATGTAAATAGCTTTGCAAATGCCACATATTACGTGATCTTTTTCTAGAAGTTAAGAATGGATATAGTAAGTTATCCTTAAAAGATAGACATTTAACATCGCGGACTTTTTTGTAGACCTATGAATGAGAAACAACCCCACCATACATTGTGTTGTTATAGCTCAAACGGATTAGGCAGCGTTTTCGATTAAAGCTCCTAGCCAGCGTGATTTTTTCCGAAAACATCGTTATATTTCAAACAATTTACACAAAACCTTAACAAATTATATACTTAAGCCTTCCTCAAGAATCACTCTATTGATAGATGAAAGTCGTTTGAAAATCCGTTCAGTAGTTTTTAGTTTTGGAGTAGTTTTATAAGATGTAGTGAATTGATGTTTTCCCCTAGACTTGCGGACACTAGGTTGCGTGACAGTCGTGCACGCTCCCAATACTAGGAAATAATCATGCTAAAAATTACAATTACAATTCATTGCATTTGGCATATGTCAATATCATTAAAATAATCAGTTACACTGTAATGAAAATAAATAGAGACGCCTCCTGTCCACACTGTGGTAAGGAGGAAACTAGCTTCCATCTACTAGCAGAATGTATCATGTACGCGGCACTGCGATATAATACATTCGGTAGAGACTCACTAATAGAAAACGAACTAAAGGACGTCGAACTTAAAGATGTCCTTCTGTTCTGCAGGAAAACAAGAAGATTTGAGGAGATTGGTATGGGAATGCCGCCGGGACAGTAACCTGCAGCTCCAACTTCAGGGAATTGGGCTGAATGAACGCAACACGCGATCGACAGCCCGCCTGCTTCCGGCCGGGCGTCCCTACACTACATCTACATCTAC
This sequence comes from Cydia pomonella, assembly GCF_033807575.1. Classification (NCBI taxonomy): domain Eukaryota; kingdom Metazoa; phylum Arthropoda; class Insecta; order Lepidoptera; family Tortricidae; genus Cydia; species Cydia pomonella. Next base: position 17,644,760 of record NC_084712.1, read on the forward strand.
ACTGTAATAAAACTGAACGAGTATAAAGTTAATAATAAGGACTCTGATTTTTGTATTGCTGCCGTTTGCCATGATTCTTGACGATGATTTTTGTTTAACGCTTTTTTGCATCAAAGTAATCGTAGTCCTTTTACTAATAGCGCTGGCTTTCTTGGGCTTTCCACTCCCTTATATTGTGGATACAATGTAGTAAAATATTACAAAATTTAAAGGAATTGGAATAGTATATAAAACAACAATTTATGCTTCTTTACCATGGACTCATAAGGTGGGTCACCACCAGCCTCGATGAGCAGGACGTTGAACCGACTAGACTCGGATAATCGGTTAGCAAGCACGCAACCTGCAGTCCCTCCTCCAACGATTATAAAAGTAAAGCGATCGCCGTCTGTGAATATTAATAATAGGTAAGGATGATACTCAATAAGCAAATAAAAATGGGTCAAGTTTTTTTAATTTCGAAGATAGAATTGGTTACAATTTAATTTAAGATAACAGCTCTGTATGTACCATGGAATGCAATAAATGAAATGTATGTACAATATCAGCGCAATTTTACTGTATGACCTACCTTCTTCTTCATACTTACCTTCTGCTGAGTACCGAAAACGTATAGTATTTCGTAACTCAACGGAATATTGACACATTTTGATTTCGTATTAATTCCGATCAGAAACAGAATGTCTTAAAACTAACTAAAATGTAACCAAATCTAACAAGAATCGGCCTTTATACACGATGTAACACTCCCCGTGTTACCGTGTCTCCCGAAAGATTTTTACCACACACAAGGCCAAAATAAGGAAAAACTGTTATATGAATTTAATGGTAAAACTGGCACTGAAAATCAAATTTTTACGATGTTTTTTTTTTGTAAGAACCTAGTTTTTGCATAGGTTACTTGTCACTTTTTGACATCTATCACTACGCCCCATAATGGCATCATCGCCATTAAAAAGGCGTTTGGCACTAAGAGGATGTTTCTTTTTTAATTGGCATTAACTGTGAAACTAGGCAAAATCCAGAAAAGTGTATATGACATTTTAGTATCTAAATGTGATCTGTACCCCTAGTGTAAATAAATTCGATTTCGAAACGTGACGTACGCGTTTGCGTTTAGTCTCATTTTGTATTGGATTTAGAAAGAGCGCGCCAAGCGGGACGTTTTGGAAACTCAAAATCCTATACAAAATGAGACTTAACGCAAACGCGTTCGTCACGTTATGATGTCGATCAAATTTACACTAGGGGTACAGGAATACACTGTTAAAATCTTTCGGTTTCCTCATGTTACACCGTGTATAAGGGGATAGCAAGCAATTACCTGATACGATCGCTGAATCGGGAAAGTGTACAGCGGTAAGTCGTAACCCGAGAAGTGCATAGAAGGCCGCTTGAATCCTTCTTATTCTCGTCCAAGCTAATGCAACGTCCATGATTTAACTGAAGAGAAATGAAAATAGGTACCACGTAAGGCAATCTAATTGAATTTATAAACGTGAATTTATAAAAATTAAAAAATGTATAATACTTGGATCACAAGGGCACGAATACAGCGTGGAAATACAACAATACTTACCAACCACCTTACTTACCAAGTGGTAAAGAACGATTAACTTAAAACCATCTCAAAAAGTGATTTCTGTAGTTTTACCATGTCCTTTACTTGTTATGTGCTTGCTGACACATGGTTAACTCAGTTACTCATATTTTAAAGTCGTATAGAAGCAAAGTCAGCCAGATCCACAGGTATAATATAGTACATTTATTTAATACTAATTATAGAAAATATGTCCTGCGTATACTTACTCTTTAGAATATCTAAAGTTTAGATATAAAATTACCTTCGAATTTGTATCCAATTCAAGTACCAAGTACTCGTACCACGTACGGGTGAATGCGAAACATTTTCACGCACAGATCTTTTATAAATAATGATAACTAACGTTATTTTGTTTTTGTTACGGTAGACAGGCAAAATATTTTTATATTCTGAAATACGGCTTTTATAATATTACGCTACTCATAATTATAATTGTTTTGAAAACAAACAAATAACAAACAGTTGAAAAGGGCTGTTTTGACAAAAAAACAGCGTAGAATAAAAACGTTTTTAAACGATGACGACTTGTTCAAAACAAATGTCTACTTACCTACCTAATAAGGACCGTGCGTACGGTGACAGCAGCGGCTCCGCTGAGCTGGCGTAGGTTTGGAAGCGGGAGATGTACGCTGCGCTGGCGAACTACCTACATATTTGTCCCTCTTGCCGTGGAAACCGCTGGCTGTTGGTGTACTGAGGGAGGATTTATATGGGAGGTGGGCAGACGCATGCGGGAGATAGGTCATTTTTAGGGTTCCGTACCAAAAAGGTACGAAAGGAACCCTTATGGTGCGACTCTGTCCGTCCTTTCGTCTGTCACAACGCTAAATATTTCGAGAACCACTTAAGCTATCGATTTGAAATTTGGAATAGTTAAGAACAACGCTAACCCAGACACATTGAAAGTATAATTTATTTATTTTATTTTTATTAACTATGGAAAATGCGCAATATGAATAAGGGGCAAAACTTCAAAGTATAGTGAGTAGGTCAAGTGGGCTCTTATTTGAAAGAACTCAAATTGTACCTTCCAAAACATTTTTTTTTCGTAGTGAAAAAAATTGATTAATGGAGGAAAATGTGAAATAAAATACCATTCCCCTCTTATTTCCGAAGTTTACCGATGAAAAATTATGATTTTGTTTACATAATATTAACATTACTATAAATTTTACAGGAAAAATATAATCAGACCTCTATCTTGGTAACTTTTTTATAAATTAACAAAAAAACATTTCCGAATTCAGTTTGCAATTTAACAAACTTTACGGGTGTTTATTACACTTGAAATTTCTATGAGATTACATTAAAGACACCTTTTTAGGGTTCCGTAGCCAAATGGCAAAAAACGGAACCCTTATAGATTCGTCATGTCCGTCTGTCTGTCCGATTCTGTCACAGCCACTTTTTTCCGAAACTATAAAAGCTATACTGTTCAAACTTGGTAAGTAGATGTATTCTATGAACCGCATTATGATGTTTACACAAAAATAGAAAAAAAAACAATAAATTTTGGGGGTTCCCCATACTTAGAACTGAAACTCAAAAAATCTTTTTTCATCAAACCCATACGTGTCCCCACATAGATCTATGGATAGGTCTTTAAAAATGATATTGAGGTTTCTTATATCATTTTTTTCTAAACTGAATAGTTTGCGCGAGAGACACTTCCAAAGTGGTAAAAAGTGTGTCCCCCCCCCCCCCGTAACTTCTAAAATAACAGAATGAAAAATCTAAAAAAAATATATGATATACATTGCCATGCAAACTTCCACCGAAAATTGGTTCGAACGAGATTTAGTAAGTAGTTTTTTTTTTAATACGTCATAAAAATTTAAAAAAAAAAAATTTTTTCATCAAACCCATACGTGTGGGGTAATTAAGGATAGGTCTTCAAAAATGATATTTAGGTTTCTAATATCATTTTTTTCTAAACTGAATAGTTTGCGCGAGAGACACTTCCAAAGTGAAAAAAAGTGTCCCCCCCCCCCTGTAACTTCTAAAATAAGGGAATGAAAAATCTAAAAAAAATATATGATATACATTACCATGCAAACTTCCAACGAAAATTGGTTTGAACCAGATCTAGTAAGTAGTTTTTTTAATACGTCATAAATGGTACGGAACCCTTCATGGGCGAGTCCGACTCGCACTTGGCCGCTTTTTTTAAATAAAAGAACAATTTTAGAAATCGGTTCACATGATAGTAACAGTAAGCTCAATAAGGCTTGTGTTGAGGATCACACAAATAAATGCCCTTACCAGGATTTGAACCCGGGACCATCAGCTTCGTAGGCAGGGTCACTGCCCACTAGGCCAAACCGGTCGTCAACCGGGGTCGTCGGTCGGGAGTTACAAGTATAAAATACTTTTTTTTTTATAAATTTAATTGGGAAAACAAAAGTGCAAATAAATATACATACATTATACAAAACAAAATTCGTGCTTAGAACGCATACTTTTATATACAATTATCTTCTTTGATCATGTCCGCTGCTTTTTCGGCAATCATGATGACAGGAGCGTTAATATTACCACTGGGGACGCTGTGCATGGTGGAGCTATCAGCGACACGCAGGCGTTTCACGCCGTACACTCTCAGTCTTGGGTCCACCACCCGCCCTCGCCCCATCCCGCATGCACCGGAGAAATGATACATCGTTATCCTGGTGCTCAACACATGGCATCGCCAGTACTCCCTTGTCCCAAATACCATCCCTTTACACCGCGGTAACCTATGATCAATAATTTCGCCAGCAACCGCCATAAAATACTTTGAACTTCTAATCTCGTCCAACTTTTCAAAAGCTTTCACCGTTTTTTCCAAATCTTCTTCTTCTGAGTACGTTCTTAAGAAGATCATGGGCTGATCTTTAGGATCTGTGCTCCCAAGCTCAATTTTACCACGTGATCTAGGATTTAATAGATTTTGTACACAAAACAATACCTCCCTGCCTTTACCGGCTTCATAAATAGATTGACAAGTGTTATAATCTAGTGCAAAATTAAAAGAACATAAGGTCATTGCTGCAGATGAATCGTTTGGAATGTGAAAACAAATAGATTGGTAGTCTGGATACAGTTGCGATTTATTCAAAGCTACGTATCCTGCCATAGAAATAGCGGGAAATGTACCGTAATTTTGAGGCTGTGGCGGAGCACTTGCCTTCTTAAACTTGTATGCGACCAAAGCAGCCGTATGGTCTTGTAAATTTTGTCCGACTGGCAAGTCAGAGATTACTTTTATACCCAAAGATTCCAAGTGATCCTTAGGACCTATTCCCGATAGCATAAGCAATTTTGGAGAGTTGAATCCACCAGCAGTTACTATTACCTCCTTCTCCGCTATTATTTTTATCACCTTGTCGTCTTCTGTTAAAGCTTCTACACCAATAGCATTTTTAAATTTGTCGAAAAGTATTTTAGTAACTAGTGTATGCTTGAGGACGTGTAGGTTTTGTCGGTTTTTGACAGGCCTGAGGAAACTATAGGCCGTGCTCTGCCGCACTCCTTTAGCAATAGTCAAAGAAGGTTCACCATAACCTAATTGCTCATTACCATTAACATCTATAAGTATTTTGAACCCTAGTTCGTGAAACATATTAAGATATGTAGTAGCTTCTTGATAAGATTGTTTTGTTACATGTAGGTAGCCGCTCGTGCCATGAAATTTTCTATATTTTGAGCTAAGGATACTAGGATCATCCATATGTTCACTTTTTTTGAAGTATTGTAGGACATGTTTGTAGTCCCAGGACGGATCTCCAACGGCATGTGCCCAAGAATTGTAATCATGAGGATTTCCTCTCACATAGTACATATAATTAGCACTGCTCCCCCCACCAAGCATTCTGCCTTGTGTCAATGGCAATACACGGTTGTTTTGGTAAATATCCCGGTTTTTGTCATATTGCTCAGTATAATTCCAGTCTTGAGGTGTTTTTGGAATGTAGCCCATCAGACCCGGAAGCTGGAAAAAATGTTGTTAACATAGCTAAAATGTTAGTCCCCGTTTCAGCTTGGGCAAAAATACTTTTGTATGTAGCCAGGTTTGACAGTACATAAATTGTATTTTTTTTATAAATATAGTTTCTGAAACTGGTGCTATCTTTATGATTTGTGAGGTCTTACAGCTCACAGTGTACTTATAGTAAAAAATTCAAGCCTACTCAGGTATTCCTCGACAACAAGCAATATCATTTGAATCTAGGAACGATATCTAGGAATCGGAAATTTCGATGGGAGAAATATGCGGAGATGATGGCCAACCTTCACTATACTAGTAATGGTAACAAGAGGTGTAAATTTCATCCCTTTCAATAGTGCTGGGTCTGATCAAGCATGGATGGGATAGCAATATGACTTCAGTCTCCAATCAGTATTCTGACTAGTATAGTTGGAGAGGCAGTAGAAGATAGAGAGAAAGATAGAGATATACCTGTGACTCGAGGGGCGGGTCCCCACCAGCCTCAATGAGGAGCACGTTAAAGCGGCTGTCTTCAGATAATCGATTAGCGAGCACGCAGCCCGCGCTTCCACCACCTACTATTATGAAACTGTAACGATCGCCATCTGTAAATAAGTTTTTTGTCAAAAATATCATTTTAGGTACAATCTTTTATAGATGACTGTTCTTTTCTTTCCACAGGCAACTAATACTCATCGAGACAATTCTAAAAACCCCAACTATTTTAGTCTTTTTTTTTATCCCGTAGACTAAATTTACATTTTATGTGTTGGTAGTTTTTTACGTCTTATAAATAGCGATGTGCTACAACCGGTACTAACCGAAAATAAACTATTGGGAGTTACTTATATAGGCATGTAACACCATTTTGAGGCATTTAGAAAGGTTGTATCCTAGTCTATACACAATATTTCTAATATTTAAAAGCGATTGTTTTGTAAGATACAGTCACCTCGAAGCTCATAATGCAATTTTTAAATGTTTGAATGGATTAGTAGTGAGTAGATATTATTTATTGTTTACTTACTATCATGTAGTGAGTAGAATTCATTCATTGTTTATTTTGAATTTAAAATTAATTTAATATTTATCGGTTATTCACAAACCGAAATCAAAGATCAGCACTATTTGTTTTGAGCTGGTCACATTATTTCTACGTTTGACATTTGTTGTCATTTTAGTCTACGGAATAAAAAAAACAGACTAGGTTGTATTGTTTTATCACCGAGTTCCTATGGCCACCTCTTGTCTTGTTATAGTCAGATCAGGCCCCTATTTCACCACGCTGACATTTTTCAGTGACATATGTCGAGTGACAATTGACAAGTGACAGGTGACAAATTCTTAAATTGTTTTGGAGTATTTTTTGATGTATTTTTTATATAGTTCGTGGTTTTAGGGTTCCGTACCTCGAAAGGAAAAAACGGAACCCTTATAGGATCACTTTGTTGTCCGTCCGTCTGTCTGTCTCTCTGTCAAGACCCTTTTTCTCAGGAACGCTGGAGGTATCAAGCTGGAATTTATATCAATTACTGAGGTCTACTGTCCCTTGGAGACGTGAAAAAATCAATCTTCTAAGCCAACGCAATCAAAAGATATAGCCGTTCATGCCGTAAATTTTCGACACTCGCAAGGGAATCAAAACCTACAGGGTACTTTCCGTGAACTTGGAATCTTGAAATTTGGTACGAAGTAACGTCTTATAGGACAGATAAAGGAAAAATTGCGAAAACCGTTACATCATATAATAATATATACCTACGTGTGTACGGAACCCTCGGTGGGCGAGTCTGACTCGCACTTGGCCGGTTTTTTTTAGCATTAGAAAGAAAGTAAGCGATATTGAATAGTCTTTTTATTAAGAATCTGATTGAAAAATAAGTGATGGCAAAAATGTACAATTATAAATCATATACGATCTTTTACATTCTTTTGCTTTTATAAGTAATATAAATTAATTATTAAAAGTGTTTTTCAATAAAAAAACATGTCAAGATTGTTTACCTATTTTCCGATGCTAAAAAAACTATAGTCATCGGCACCATCGATCGGCGCCATCGGCGATATCAACGCCCCGCAGTAATGTAAAGCCTGACCAGTAATATATGATCACGCGCCATAATGCGGAATTTAATTGGAACTAAATTTTTCATACCAAACTGAACTGTCACCCTATACATGACACACAACAGCGCCGGGCTTTAGCTGCAGTTGCCATCCGAGAGTGATCTTTAAACAGCTAGCGGCCGCTTACCTACCACTAGCAATAGCAAAATTATAAAGTTAGCAAAAGGTTTATTTATCGGTATGGCATTATGATTATGAGTCGTTCTACAGTTTTATTTTTACATATTTATATCTAGGTTAAAGAACCTGGTAAATCCTGGTATTCCTGGTAGTCAAGTATGGGTAAAGACCCATTGGGCTGCGTTCTCACTAAACGCTATTAGCAAAAGGTAAAGTATTGACAACCAGGAATATTAATTAGGTGATTTTGTACTTCATGTATTTTTTTTTTGTTATCTTTTCAACTTGACGTCATCTTTGCAAGTAGTACCTATTTATCCAATGTATTCATTAAAATCCACCTGTATTTACAAAGCAAGATAATAATGTTTGACAAGTCAATACGAAGGCAAGGTTATACATATGCCGCCATTACTAAACTGTTCCTGTGTCTTCTCATGAGATTTCCGACATTTTAACATACCGTAAAATGTGTCCGCCTTTGCTCCGCACTGGGTAATTGTACTCTAGCTTTCAACGTGCATTTTAAATGGGCACATACATATAGAGTTAGACCAAGCTAACTTGGCACTTGGCAGCGATTTTGATAGCACAGACTGTGCAAGTGTTATTTTAAACGTCAAAATGTCATAGAAGTTTGAAGTTTAAAATAAAACTTGCACTGTCTGGGCTGTCAAAATTACTGCCAACTTATCTTGGTCTGACTCTATTATATTGTGGTAGGTATGTTGATAGAGCTAGATCAAGCTAAGTTGACAACGATTTTGGTATCTTGGTCTGTTGCTTTAATATTTAAATTTAATGTCGAATTTTGGAGCAAATTTTGGAGAAAAGTAGGCATGTTATACGATAGTAAAATCAAAGACCTAAAATTATACATTTTGATATGAAAAAAGTAAAACAGATTGCCTAGGTAAGTAAATGAAAATGATACAGCGTAACTCTTGAATGTTTGCGGTAAATCGTCATTAAGCCTGCCTTTGAAAATAGGACTCAGTCAAAGCATTGACGTAATATGTAGACAAAGTTTTAGTACATATTAAATCACTTTTATAACCGGATCTATAGCGAATTTATTTTATTACATTTATTTACCGGTATCGGCACAGGTTTTACTGGCCACCACCACAACCGCAACACGTGGTCGAGCGGATATTTTTTAATTGAAAATAAATAGTACATTCACACGTACCACAATACGGCAAAACGTGTTGTAGTTGTGGTATGGTTCTGGTTATCGTGTGGTTGTGTTACATGTGAAACAACCCCAAAAGTTTTGATAGGCTAAAATAAAATTTTAAATTGCAAACATCTTGCCCGGCATATTTGGCGTAAATGACATTGTGAGGAGGGCACTCTTGTCTGCAAATGTGTCGTGCACGTTGGGACCTCCAGGCCTAAGCCGGTCCGATGGCAAAAGACCCTAACGGACTGACACTTATTCCATGGGAGAAGGGTGTCTACTTTGGGATGCCACATGTGTCACCACTTTTGTTGCCTCGCACATTGGTCGGACTGTCCGGACGGCAGCTGAATTAGCAGCACTTCGTAAGCGGGATAAGTACTCGGGGCTGCTGGCTGCTGAAAAGGTATATTTTTGTCCCGTTGGCAGTAGAGACGTCAGGCTGTTGTTGGTGTGCCGAGGCCAAGATTTTCTTGAGCGAATTGGGATAGCGTTTAAGACCCTTCGTTCTGGGTTTTTTCTAATGCAGAAGCTGTCTATCGGCAACGCGGCGTGTGTGACTACCTTTGCATCCGAAAGGGCGCGGGACGAGTTGTTTGAGTAAGTTCTTATTTGTGGCGTTATTTAATTTAGTTATAGGTTTTTTTTTCTAGGACATTCATTTACCTTACCTCTTCTTCTTCAACCTAGCGTTTTCCCGGCCTAGCGCCAGGGTCCGCTCTCCTACTTAATCTTCTCCACTTTGCCCGATCTTCGGCATCCTCAGATGTGAGATTGCTCTCTACCATCATTCACCACATCATTCATCCATCATTCTCCACATTCATTTACCTTACCTACACTTTTAATATTCATATTTTCTCAACGATCCATCTTTTCACTGACCTTGTACTATTGCTTGCTTCGGGTAATATATAGCTGTCATCTGCAATAATGCAAGCACCTGGAAGGCAGCTTGAATGCTTTTCACTCGAGCCACGGATGATGCAGCGTCCATGGGTTCAGCTCTGTAACAATTTTTTTTTATAAGCCTAAGTATAAACTTAGGCAGCAATTGGTTAAACATACAGTCATACAATTGGTGGACTTATCGCTAAAGAGTAATATCTTTCAACGGAAAAAAATAATTTAATCATAAAGGTCAAATTTTTCAAAAACGTTTATGACGCACTCTTTCAACTCACAATCATCTCGCAATTATGAGGTAGTTTGGTTACTGTATCTCTTCACGTCGAATGAACAGTTCCTATGACGGTTAATTATATATACAGTGGCTGACACTTGAAATGTCTACAGACATTTTTTAGAGTTCCGTACCCAAAGGGTAAGACGGGACCCTATTACTAAGACTCCATCCGTCTTTCCGTCCATCTGTCTGTCCGTCTGTCACCAGGCTGTGTCTCATGAACTGTTATTGCCTGACAGTTAAAATTTTCACAGATGATGTATTTCTGTTGCCGCTATAATAACAAATACGAAAAAGTACGAAACCCTCGGTGGGCGAGTCTGACTCGCACTTGTCTGGTTTTGTTGGTAGACAAGTTTAGCACATTAATTCATTTAGAATTATAATATTTAAGTAGCTATTAACTGTATATGCAGATGTCAATCACAATGAAAATGAAGTCCCACGTTGGCCAGAGTTGTTCATCGTTGATTTTTTCATTACAATAAAAAACTAGAAATATTAACATTTAAGTTATTTAAGTTTAAGTATAATTAGGTGAAATACTAAAATTACAGTTAAAACATATTTCAATTAATTTTAATTTTACTATGAATCGTGATTTCATTGTTGAAAGTATTATGTCAATATTATTAAATATTTATTATTCGTTTGGATTTGATTTTAATGTACTTATTTACCCCTAGCTATACCGATGGTACTAACAATGTTTTATGAAATTCTGAAGGTTCTGTTTTTTTTTTATATTTCTTCACCTATTTTTTCAATTAAGCCCAACCAAGAGAGACTTGGAGGAACAGTCATAGGAACCGTAATTCGACGCCAGAAATATAAGGAGATATGCGTCCTAACCGTAACTTTTTTAACGGACATAAGTAACGTAATTCTATTTTTAATATCAAAGAACAAACTTCCAGAGTTAAAACTTGAGCAAGACCTATCACAGGTATACAAATACATAAACTTACACTTAACAGCAAATAAAAATTATATAAAACCATATTGAAATATTTCATTTCCTTGAATATCGAGATAAACAACATCTTTCTTTCACCGGTCTTCCTCATTAAAGTCAGTTTTTTTTTTCTTAACAATTATTCTGTTTAGCCTGATGGTTGACTGGTATAGAATGCATTTAGGCATTATCCTTAAAACAATCATAAATATTAATAAAAAATCACAATTTATAAATTATTTGGGAAATGTGGAATTACCAACTAAATAACCGCTATGTACGAGGTAGCTATTTTTTATGATTACATGCCATTTAATCATAAAATTACGGGACTATGTACTGTCCCGTATTGGTTTCGCCTAATTACGGGACAATGTTTCAAAAATTCCACGAGTTGTTATCAGTATTTGACAAACTCTGTTTTCCCATTCGGCGAATCAAGGTTAACTATGTGTTGCAGCAAACTCCTAAATGGATTTCAAAAGGGATTAAGGTCAGTTGTAATACAAAAAGACAGCTAAGAATAAATTACTATAAAAATAAACAAAGTGAAAAGAAACATGAATACTATAACTATACTAAACTTCTGAAAAGATGCATTTATAAATCGAGACATATTACAAATACTAAATACATACAAAGATGTAAAAATAAATGTAAGGCATCATGGAACGTGATTAAAGCTGAAACAGAAAGCTCAAAGTTACCGCAGTACATTGACAAAATAGAAGTGAATAACGAGTTTATCACGGACCCTTTAGAGATAGCAACGCGTTTTAATAAATATTATATCGAGTTAACAAATAAAACGCCAACATGCACTAGTAGTAGAACATATTGTCAAATCAATGCAATGCAAAATAGTATATTCTTAAAGCCATTTACGGAACTAGAGATCGGAAACATAAATATGTCACTGAATAGCACAAATGCTGTAGGAATGAAATCAGTACCAAGGTTATTAAAAGTTGTAAAGCTGATCTAGTTACAATTCTTGCTTATTTGATAAATTTTTCTTTTGTAGCTGGTTGCTTCCCAGACCTACTTAAGACGTCTGTAGTAAAGCCACTATTCAAAAATAAAAATAAAATGGACATGGGAAATTACCGCCCCATAACCCTGATACCCATCTTATCGAAAATTTTTGAAAAGTGCATGCATAAACGAATTATGGAATTTTTCGAAAAATATAATGTCATAAAACAGGAACAAAACAGATTTCAAAAAAACAAATCCACCACACTTGCTGGTTTTAACTTAGTTCACTACGTAACAAAAAGCGTAGATGAAAAAAAATACACAAAAGCAATATTCTTAGACATGTCTAAAGCGTTCGATTTTGTAGACCATTCTTTGCTTCTCCAAAAATTAGACAATTATGGCATACGAGGACCTGCTTTAAATTGGATTCAAACGTACCTGTCTGGAAGAAATCAATATGTAGATATTTCCACATTAAATGACCAAAATGAGGAAATCCACTACCAATCTGAAACTCTACAAAATAACTTTGGTGTACCTCAAGGTAGTGTACTAGGTCCTTTAATGTTTATCATCTATGTAAACGATATATGCGATGCAATTAAGTATAAATCCATTTTATTTGCGGGCGACATTTCAGTTGTTGTTACATCAAATAAATATGAGAGCATCAAAAAGCACGTGGTAAAAATAAATGAAATGTTGATCTTTGTAATCGATTGGCTAGGTAAACATAATTTGCAAATAAATGTTGAGAAAACGAACTATGTACAATTTAATACAAAACTCGGCAAAAGTGAAGAATTAAATATACACTATAAAAATAAAACTATAGCCGAAATGGATAACGTAACATTTCAAATTAGACAAATATCTGGACTGGAATGAACAGATTGAAAAAGTTTGTTCCAAAATAAATAGGTTTGTTTATGTTTTGAGGAGACTGAGACGCACGTCCGGTTTACAAGCCTCTTTAGCCGCTTATCACGGCTATATTAGTTCAAATTTGAGGTACGGCCTTATCCTTTGGGGGGCCAGTTCAAGTCTGGATAGAGCATTTATTGCACAGAAAAATTGTATCCGAGCAATCTGTGATTCACGCCCTTATAAGTCATGTAGAGAAATATTCAAAAATTTAAAGATCCTGACGCTTCCGTCTTTGTATATATTGGAGTCGTGCATTTTCGTCAAGAACCATATGGAACTTTTCACGATGGCCAAAACTGTGTTTCCGAGGGGCACGAGAAATGAAGGTCGTCTCGTACATGATAGTATTCCTAAGACTTCAATATATTACAGGCAGTGTTTTGCAATGTGCATTAAAGTGTATAACAAGCTACCGCGACGCATGAGGGAGCTACCTATTAATAAATTTAAAAGAAGTCTTGTTTGTTACTTATTGGATAAAAATTATTATTGCCTCAAAGATTTTCTCTCCGAAAACATCCAGTAGTAAAATAAAATTGCTGATTAAAACTGTTATTCAATAGTAATTAAAATTTAAATTGTGTAAAGTTTTTGCATGCTATTATTATATACATATAGCAGAATAAGCAACAAATTATCAAAATTACATCTGTGGACACCAAAATATGTACTTATTCTATGCAAATAAAGTTATTCTATTCTATTCTATTCTAATGAAAAATTCGTGCCTGAAATACATCTGGTCACCTCACCCTATATCGAGTAACTTATTATGTATCGACTAAGTACTTACGAGTGATGCAGTATTACACTTAAATTTCTTACAATCACCTTCTGATAAATGACACGTCTCGACAATTCAGGTCCCGAAAAATAACAAAGTAGGTACCTAACTATTTCGTTCCATTTTAATGTACGTATTTAGAGAAACACTTAACTCACCATAAACCTTATATCAACGTAATAAGATTACAAATTCAGTCAACTGTGTCGACTGTTTTAATTAATGCTATTTAGTTTAACGCTAATTAACAGCACCTGAGTTTATTGGCGCATTTAATTAAGAAGGTAATTAGGCAAATTTAAATAATATAATTAATTTTACAAGTACAAAACAGCATTTCGTTCTCGTTTTTGGTTACCGGTTAAAGAACAATTGAAATAACATGACTGACGACCGGTTTGGCCTAGTGGGTAGTGACCCTGCCTACGAAGCTGATGGTCCCGGGTTCAAATCCTGGTAAGGGCATTTATTCGTGTGATGAGCATGGATATTTGTTCATGAGTCATGGGTGTTTTCTATGTATTTAAGTATTTATAAATATTTATATATTATATATATCGTTGTCTAAGTACCCTCAACACAAGCCTTATTGAGCTTACTGTGGGACTTAGTCAATTTGTGTAATAATGTCCTGTAATATTTATTTATTTATTTATTTATTAAAAAAAAATAAAAAACAAAAAAAAATAAAAAAATAAAAATAAAAAAAAACCACATCTTTTGAGATAGGTACCATTTTATTCCAAATTCGTTCTTTTTTCGTTTTATAACGAGTACCTAAGTATTGCTCTCTTTCAAACGTCTGTATTATCGTTCCCCGTAAATCATACGATCTTTTTGAATCCGCTTTAGGTAATTCGAAGAAACGTTAAAATATTTACGCAAAAGGTTTTTCTACTTTCCTAAATATTCGGAGTACCCTTATAGTATTAAAAAGAGTTTACAGAAACTCACGACTCACCAAAACCTTCAAATTATTCAACATTTCCTTTACCTGTAATGATAGTACATATCACTTGATAAATCTCATAGACAACCTACATACCTGTCAGTGACTTTCGCAGTACGTAATTATTCTGAAGAACCTCTTTAATTTTGTTATAATTCTTTAAAAAATACCCTGCGGTCCATATATGCCCCCTGCCCGTTAACAGTGGCACTATGTGGTATGTATGTCGCCACTACCCTGCTAGCCATACATATGTAGAAGTTTAAAGGGTTAATCAAATCTTTACTATATGTAATCGTTAACATAATAAAACGACAGTAAAAGTTATAAAATATAACAACTTATTCGTGTTTATACTAGAACACAGTGAATAGAGGTCCGAAAACAAGTTTCTTATATTATGCTAGTTTTGCCAATGAGAGAACGGTTCATTCATAATAATACTACTGTAAAGATACTTGGGAGTGTGGATAAATAAATAAATAAATATCTATACATGTCATGTGCATACCCTGCAGAGCAGTGACCAGGTGACCACATACAGAATACTTGTATTGATCTTAAACGGGCAGAGGGTCATATACGAACCACAAACTTTAAGAGCGAATATTCTATCAAAAAACAATAACTGGGATAAGTTGTGACATACTACACATACAGTATCCTATATGAAACCAAGAAATTACAACAAATAGTACTTACTGCCTTTTTTGTCGGTAAGACATCAATAGGGTATATTACGCAAAACTCTGCGTAGAGAGCACCACCACTAGCATACTGAGGGCATACCGCGAAACACAAAAATCGAAATTTCGTTATGTGCCTCTCTATCACTCTTTCATATTCGACCGATAGACAAACAGATAACAAAGTTTCAATTTTCGCGTTTCGCGATAAGCTACCTATAAACAAACCGCCTTGATGCATCAATATCATAGTGAAAACTTCTAAAAAAACTGTTTAAGGCATAGTATGTATAAGTTACTCTACTATCTTCATCTACTGGCGGCAGAACATTGCAGTAATACCCTTTATTTATAGCGGGAGAAACTCATAAAACGACAATTTTCTGGCAATTTGGATTTGACAACTAATATGACTTTTAGTGGTCTTTGTAGTAACTCAAATTTTTTTTTCTATGTGGTCGCTATGAGATTACCACCTGGTTAAGAATTAAATAAAGTTTAAAGGTTCTCTAGACGAGATCGCTTTTTAGCGACAAGACCACTAATTATTTTACCTCTATCCTTCTGTAACTCATACTGATTGAGTTGTCTAATAAAGAGTATTTATGTTTATGACATATTGTGTTAATTTGCCAACAATAAAGTTTTTAAATAAAATTCTAATTTCTAAAACTTATTCCTAACACCGTACCGCGTAGGAATTATTCGACGCCAAGAATTAATTCAGTAAGTAAATTTGAAAACTCACAAAATTGTTTACCTTATTTTATTGAAAACAAGGTGTACAATCGAATGGCCTTTCAAACGTAATTGCAGCAAAATGTTTGGAACGGCGCGATGTTAAACGTAATTTAATGGTGATCTTCATTTTCGTAATTCCTTCACACGAAGTTAAATTCTCTTTAAGGAGTTACCGACTGATGTATGCATGGTACGACCTATTTACACATAGGTACCTACGCTTTGATGAAAGTTATTTCAATGTAAGTATATCGGTTTGGATGTTGTAGTGCAGTTTTTAATGGCCTTGAAAGTAAAACTAAAAGAATCATTCTTTAATCTATTTATTGCATTTTCAAAATAATTTCTCCTAAGTTTTCTAAACACTTCTAAAGTTTTTATCACACACATCCAACTAAACTTACAACAAACTACCCTACTAACTTTTAACGTGCAATTCTCAATCTATATCTAGTTCTTTTAATTTATATATTAATTCTTTAGTATTCGTGTCCTTGTAGTATTCGATGTTTCATCTTCCCGATAAATTTTAATTCATTCTTCGCGACAAGTCTAGAAAAAAAGTACATAACGATAAAAAATTAAAAAAGGTTATTCAGCAGCAAAAAATGGATTAAAACACCATATTCTTTAAAAGAGTGAAGTTCTTAAAACTTAAAGTTAGGTTCACGTATACACATACGTGCTGGATGCAGTGACTGCTTGGTTTCAAACACATGTTTATCTTCATGGTGGAGTTCAAATATCGTACCTTTCTATAAGAACAAAGCCAGAAGGTAAACTGCCTTCGCAGGAGATCTCAGGGCTATTGGCCCGGTGCTGAATCTAAGCGATCACGTAATCTGACGGATATCATGTATCTATGGAACGGAGTAGACTGAGGTAGTAAGCTGTTTTGGTACCTTTCCATCAGAACAATGACTGTAGCTAAGAGGTATCCAAAAGCGAGAATCAGGAAAGCAGGGGCAGCACCACCGAGAGCCAAAGCTCGAGGAGAGCTGCCTTCGCAGGAGATCTCAGGGCTGTTGGCCTGACGCTGAAGGTGAGAGACCACGCCAGTTTCAAGCATACGCAAAAGACTGGAATTGAAGTTTTTTTTAAGGCGTTACCTTGCTTTTGTGCAACCATGTGATCTCGCTTAGTTACGTTTTTGATAACATTGGGAAATTTAAAAGAATTACTGTAAGGAGGTTGTGACAGAGGTAATATTTATTATATATGTGACTAAAATGTTTTGAAATAAGGTCATAAAACAAGGTTATTAGAACTATCAGTAAAGCTTTGGGTGCGTAAAGGAGTAAGTACAGTCAGCATCAATAGTAGCGGATGAGACTACATGCCAAAAGTACTCGTATCTGACATCTCAGATAACTTTTCCAAATATAGATAAATTTCTTAAATTCACCTTCCAAAGTATATTTTTTATTCTTTATTCTTCCTTTATTGCACCATGGTAATTACTAATTACAAATGGTATTTAGATGCGAAAGAGTAAGTGTATCATGGACCCAGAATGGGTATGGCAATTTTATCCTTAAAACTAATTTAAGTGCTAATACATACATAGGTATTTACATTTATCAATTAAAATATCATATATCACATAATTATTAAAATAATACCAAAAGAATTTGAATAGGAACATGATAACACTGATTAATTTACATGTCATTATCATTTATGAAATCCATATTTTACAGTCTAAGTTGTTCTATATTAAATACATCCGTTTTTAGGGTTCCGTTGCCAAATGGCAAAAAACGGAACCCTTATAGATTCGTCATGTCCGTCTGTCTGTCCGATTATGTCACCGCCACTTTTTTCCGAAACTATAAGGGCTATACTGTTCAAACTTGGTAAGTAGATGTATTGTATTCTATGAACCGCATTAAGATTTTTACACAAAAATAGAAAAAAAGCAATAAATTTTGGGGGTTCCCCATACTTAGAACTGAAACTCAAAAAATCTTTTTTCATCAAACCCATACGTGTGGGGTATCTATGGATAGGTCTTCAAAAATGATATTTAGGTTCCTAATATCATTTTTTTCTAAACTGAATAGTTTGCGCGAGAGACACTTCCAAAGTGAAAAAATTTGTGTCCCCACCCCCCCCCCCCCTGTAACTTCTAAAATAACAGAATGAAAAATCTAAAAAAAATATATGATATACATTAGCATGCAAACTTCCACCGAAAATTGGTTTGAACGAGATCTAGTAAGTAGTTTTTTTAATAAGTCATAAAATAAAAATATTTTTTTTTCATCAAAACCATACGTGTGGGGTATCTACGGATAGGTCTTGAAAATTTATATGGAGGTTTCTAATATCATTTTTTTCTAAACTGAATAGTTTGCGCGAGAGACACTTCCAAAGTGGTAAAATGTGTGTCCAAAGTGGTAAAATGTTGAACGAGATCTAGTAAGTAGATTTTTTTTAATACGTCTTAAATGGTACGGAACCCTTCATGCGCGAATCCGACTCGCACTTGGCCGCTTTTTTGTTAAGCTGTTACAGAATGATACTTATGAAGCGTTATTTGATCCGCTACTTTTGATGCTGACTGTACCATAGAGCAATAAACTTTTCTAGTGTGTCAGCTACATCGCCCTACAATTTTGATTGCTCAATGGTGAATGCCTTCTCAACAACGGAAATAAAGTTATGTCCAATCACAGAATAAGTACCTATGTAAAATTCGTTAGAAGAACTTGAACAGAGCTAAAGAATTATTCGTAGACTTACTTCCAGTTAAAGAACTCCTTATAAGGACTGTCTTTTGGTATAGCAATATAAACGGGTGTTTCTTCCATAGACTGGAGGGAGCCGAGCTCACATAGCTCTTCCTGGTTGAAACTGCGTGATATTAGCATATTTGCGTTGTATACTTCCGTGTGATATGCGTAGCCTGCAATAAATTAGTCATATTGACACTCGACACAGAAACAGTATTTAATAAACTTGCGATTTTTTTCATGTATAGGTTTTATCCTATGAATGGGTATTAAATATTTTCACTTTCAATTTACTTTGAGAAACTGGAACTGGTATTTTTTTGAGATTTCTCGGTCTTATTAAAATTTTAGGGATTTAAAAAACTAATTTTATGATTGTTCTTACTTATTTCAGGCTGCGATATTTTAACGATGAATATTAGTGTTGTTTTATTTTTTGAAGAAAAAGGGAACGCTGGCTCACATTCCCATAATCGTTTTTCATATACAACCCGCTTCTTACGTCGTTGTTTGGTCAACCATTCATCGGCAAAAAAGCATTTTATTCAATATAAAATATCCAAGTATCCACCTTAATTTAAACTTTGCACAATTTGCTCAAAGTTTGCCTGCCTGTGTTTGCAGCTCGAAACAACTCCGTAAGACACGAATTTATTAAATCAGAACTTATATTTCCCGTTTTAAATGCCTTATCAGCTGCATACTTATGATTAAATACACTTTTAGCTCTCTTTCATTTTTATGCTCATGTAAATAAATCAAAATTAAATCTTAGCTTGCAAGCAGTAACGGTGTTCGTAGATGCATAATGAAGTGGCATACCTCCTGCTTTCACCATTTCAATGCCTTCCTCCAAAGGCACCAGTAAGGGTTCTCCCTTTTTCTTCTTGAATACTTTTAACTTCCTTAATTGATCTTCCACTTCAGAATTCTTTTTATTGTAGTAATACTTCGGATTCTAGAAAATGTTACTTTCCTTAACTTGAATTAAATTATGCAAAAGAAAAAATATAAATCTCGTCCTATTTCAACAGAAGACACGGTTTCCTTAGAAGCAAGAGGGAGTAGTTTTTGCTGTCCATAAGTCGTCAATTCGTCATCTTAGTTAAAGGACGACGTTTTAACCTTTAGATGCTCGGCATCTACCAAACACGGGTTTTTAGACTCATTTGTATCAGTTCGCCGACAACTTATCGAATCCCATGCCATTTCTATAGTATTGGACTGGATACAGGCTGTTTATTTAGTCACCTGCAATAATTTACGGGCTGAATTATATATAGGGCATACGGAGCAACTTTTACTATGGGACTAACCCCG
This sequence comes from Cydia pomonella, assembly GCF_033807575.1. Taxonomy (NCBI): domain Eukaryota; kingdom Metazoa; phylum Arthropoda; class Insecta; order Lepidoptera; family Tortricidae; genus Cydia; species Cydia pomonella. The sequence continues at coordinate 17,665,024 of NC_084712.1, forward strand.
AAAACAAAAAAAATTACTCTCCCATACAAAATATCAACGTCAGATAGCCAAAATGTCTGAAAAAGCCAATTTTTTTTCGCGATTTCGGGATTGATCCCATAGTAGAAGTTGCTCACTATAACCTACTTATATACATTCAGCCCGTAAATTATTGCAGGTGATCAAATAAACACCGTCTATCAATTTACAAGAATCCAAAGTAATCCAAACCCACCTGTAACCAGGAACGTGTGTAGCCTATGTCCTGGTATATCAGCGACAGTGGGCTCTCCAGGAGTTCTTGCAAGGAGTTGATAGAAGGCGGAGGTCCATTAAGCAACCAACTGACCACGCTGCTAGTGTAGTAGTTGTATATGAGGACGCACGATGCTCCTGTCACCAGTATTGTGAGCTGGCGAGCTATTCGTACAGTAAAGACGTAATTAAGAACAGCAAAATATTTAGATCCTATAAGAGTTTGACACCACACAAATAGTTATTGACGCCCCTTACCAGACGATTCTCGTCTTGGATCATCGTAACCACCATCTTCAAAAACTGAAATATGAAGGAATTTATTAGTATTCAACTTTAAAAAAACAACTGTCACGCAACCCCACACGTTGTTTGTTTACCAAACTACATACATTGTTGGCAAAACGTAGCTGCCACAGAAAATACAGCATACTGTAAAGCAGCTGGCCTCGATTCCGCTCTGACCGTCAGAAACAACACCAGAGCGCACAGAGAAATCACAGCTATCACGCAACCCCACGCGCCTTTGGTCAGAGGCCGTAGGAATTGGTTCTCGAACTTTCCGGGACCGGTGGTTGGGATGCGGTAGTAATATCTTGTCCTGAAATAGATTATACAAGTGTTACTCCCAAGTAGCAACAAGATTGTGAAACTACTATAGTATTTTTTCGCATAAGTAGTTTCAAATATATAACCTTAAAATGCAAAATATTGAAAACATGTATTGAGATGACAGGTGTCACTTAGCTATTAGGAGTATTAGGTCAGGCAACGAATGCACAAAAAAGTTATAGAGGGAAATGCTTGGAACACAATAGTTTCGGTTTTTCGATTATATTTCGGAAACTATGCGTCTTAGCGACATGATTACGTATCCAAAATAAAAGTTGGTTAAGTTTGCTACAAGTTTTATGTAGTCAAGTTTTTGGATATCTTGCATATTTTTTTAGATATCCGCTCTTGAAAGTCTATTTAAGGGCTCTCAATTTTATCTTGATCATATCTTGATAAGCCGAAAAAGGGATTCCTCCTCGGAATAAGAGATAAAAAGCTGGAAACTTGTATACAGCTGTCTCATGTCCTTCTAAAGATTGCCTTTAAATTCATATAAAATATCATGTGCGCGTCAAAAGTTATTTCAGGTCAATGTTAACAGAACACTGTTTTTCGCGAATATAAAGTTTATCATATACCTAAATCTACACCTTATACGAGTTTCCAGCTTATTTTATATCTGATTACTCTTCATTTGCCTGAGCCAACTACAATAACACTTGCATGCCTTGTCTATAATAATAATAATAATAAGCCCCCAGGGCAGCTTGTGGCGAATGGAAAGTGACGTCCCTTGGGTCCCATATCCCCGAGAGTCGGTCAGGCCCCTCTCTCCGGCTTGCCTTGATTGGCCGGCTGGAGTGAACACTGAGCAGGGGCCGCAGGACTCTCACCTCTGACTTGCCTTTACCGGCCGTCCAGAGTGGGGTGTCAGAGCTATATGCTCGCAGGGTGGAAGTGAAATTTGCATAAGACGCGAGTTGGCACAGTGGCTGCTTACAGCCACTGGGTAGAAAGCGGCGTACACCTCTCCACACCCTGAGCCGCTCACGCAATGTTGTCCCCTTGTCGCTCCGTGCGAGCGGCCGTTTTCGGGGACCCATATTGTGAGTTGGCAAGTCACCATCTGCCCATTTTGTCGTGTTTTTCAAAACATATGATCAGGGCAGGTGCCATAGTATTCTCCATAGTCCCGGTTACCAGTCCACTTGCAACTCAACCCAATAGCCCGGTTTATTTTGGTACCCTTTTTTTACAATAGTCCTTCACTAACCGGGGTTTGTCCTTGGGTGCACTGCTATAGTGTGAACAGGGACAATCGTCGGTTGGTGTAACGTTACATTTAGAGTAAATTGTCTTATTACAAGGGGCTTCTACGTGTTGGCTTCGGCCCCACGCACGCCTTCCAAATGTCCGGGACCCCATGGTCCCGAGAATTTGTAAAAGACAGACATAATAATAATAATAAATAAATAATAAATATTATAGGACATTATTACACAAATTGACTAAGTCCCACAGTAAGCTCAATAAGGCTTGTGTTGAGGGTACTTAGACAACGATATATATAATATATAAATATTTATAAATACTTAAATACATAGAAAACACCCATGACTCAGGAACAAATACCCATGCTCATCACACGAATAAATGCCCTTACCAGGATTTGAACCCGGGACCATCAGCTTCGTAGGCAGGGTCACTACCCACTAGGCCAAACCGGTCGCCAATCTATCGGTCTATCTATCGGTCAATTATAATTATTTAACAATAAGCGTTTAGAGAGTCCAACTATCCATACTCTATAGAAGTTATAGGCGGCGACACCATGTCCACCCTTTGGAAAACTTCCGATGTCACACGTAGAACCGGTGTGATGTCTTGTTCTTTGAAGTATAACAAAGTAGCAACCACCTTTAAATAAACAATATCAATAATAATTGAAAACTGAAATACTTGTTACTTAATACGAAAGATACAAATACCAAAGCATCCTGTACCTTCTGGGATCAAACCAATGTTCTGCATTCACAGCAGATGCCAAGGCATTTTCGTTTATGATACCTTAATTTATAATTATTAATACCTTCAGTTTATAAATTAGTTATGTAGTAGCGTTTCTACTAAAACAACACGTATCAAAATATTTTATGTAAAATTATTTGATATGTTTCAACTGCTTTCTAATTAAATATTAACATAAAACTGCACTTCTAGGTTTGCCTTAATAGTCGCACTCAGGTTCCCATCAAAGTCAACGTCTTCAGTGTCCGCTATTTCATAAACGTCATTATTTTCCTTGTTATCGCTCTTATAAATATATGGACTTACCCCCTTATTCATAAACGTCTAGTAAAGTAAACAAGCCGCTAATAATCGTTTGTCCCTTTCCGACGTGTTGGTATGATGGAAAGGGACAAACGATTATTAGCGGCTTGTTAACTTTAGTAGACGTTTATGAATAAGGGGGTTAAAGTTTATTAATGTTTTAGATCGTTAGTTTTAGTTTATTAAAAGTTTTAGACCTATTAAATTAATAGATAATTAAAATTATAAGCTTAGGTGGGATAAGAGAAACTATGGGACAAGACTGGCAAGAGAAACACTTGTAGGGAATACAAACAGAGATACATAAAGATATTGAAATCTAAAATAAATGATAATTCTACAAATAAAACAATTGCATAAATAATATTCGCTCAAAAATACTTACGTTAGTAGGACTTTCCTCGTATGGTTTCTCTTGCTACGAGTAAAATAAACTATGTTTCTCTTACCCCACCTGACCTTGTAGCACTTCAACAATAAGTCTAGGGTAAATTATAGAATAAGTACATTGCATTAGTATAAAGAAAACATACCGGCGTAGTATTTCTCTCAAATTTTCCGATCCATCTGTCTACGATAGTATAATTATATCTGTAAACATGTTCATATGAATAAATTATGTTCTTGTTATTATGTTAAAGGTAAAATTAAATCTGGGGGCACGATAGTATCCCGACCAAGTCACGTAAAATAAAGAGGCACAGCCATTTTCGTCCTTTGCTCGAAGCCATTCAGACTATTTTTAAACTCAAAACTAGAACTCTGGATTTTTAGTGACATATACGGCATAATATGACTTCGATTTATCCTCAATAAGTTTCAATTTGAATTTGTAGTTTAAAATTATTACACGTCATAGTTCCTATTCCTATCAATATTATAACTAGTCGCTAATTGAACAGCCTTCAACTAGAGGGCAAGACCACCCTGTCGTTGAAGGCTGTTCATTTAGCTCACCTGATATTATGTAGTTCTGCTATTTCTAGCAATACTCTGGTGACTGTCGTAGTCATCACGGCAACACCCGGGGCCGGAGTATCCCCTACCAGCATGTTCACGTCAAATACTTTTGGCGGCGTTGACATCTGCAAATCGATGAAAACAAATGAAAGATACAAATATTTGCTCTATACGACATCTACAAAATTAATATTATGGTTTGCTTTGATAAGCCAATACATAAAACCCGAGAAATAATAAACAATACTCTAAAATTTTAGTTTATTTGTAGTTTTACTCTAAAATGTAGCTCTAGCCGCCAAGACAACAAATTGCAATTACTAAATGCAATTTTGATTCGTCAAAATTCAAATTAGTATCGCATAGGAAATCTTTTATAAGCCACTGGGCGGCAAGAGGTTAGTTTTAAAAAGCTTATAATTAAATAATAGTACAATAACATATATATTTTATTTTATTTTATGTCAGCTTACTTACAACTGCGACATAGTTAATAGTAAAATTTTCGAAGTCCCATCTTCTATAGTATTTGTAAGCATTTAGATGCTGTATCAAATCTGAGAAATTAGAATAACATGAGTTGCAGTGTGAAGTGAAATTTATTATATAAAATATATAAATAAATCATGTACAGCCTGTAAAAACTCCCGCCTTTTCGAAATCATATTAAAACCTACGGGGTCTCGCGACTTTTAAACCCAATAACCTTTGACCATTTTGTAGTTAAGTAAAAGTTATGACCGTCTATCAGGTAAGAGCGTCTACAAGCTCTTTCATCGCATCTAGCTCTTGCGTTTGTACGCATACTCCACTTACAGAAGATCGGTAGAACAAGAGGAGCGAAGCTCTTTATTTCTGACTGTGTCTGAGCGAAGTATAGTTTAACGCGCAGATTTCTCAAATCTAATATAAGTACCTATACGAGTCAAGGCACGCGTCGTCGTGAATGACATGATCTATACGTTTACAAATACTAAAATTCTCGCCCTATGTCGGTCTTTCCAACCAAAAATATTTTATGTCGGTCTTCTTCATATTGACCATAACATTATTTTTTAATTTCTTGGCAATAAGCTTAATTGATCGAAAGTCAAACGCCACCTAGCGGTTAGTAGTCAATAATATACCTTGTTAATCTAGAAAAAAATAGGTAAATTGAAATGACGAAATTGATATTATTTGATATTAGATTTTAGATTATCCGCAAGCCATGATTACGAAATTAAGTTTGTTTTAACTTCTTAACTACATTGGTATTTTTAATGATTTAGAAGCTATGGGCGCTATCAATGATGAAGTGAGAAGTTTAAGTGTCTTAATACTATTATGTACGTATTGACTTATTAGGAAGGTGACAGATTCTAATAATAACTAGTTACCTGCTCTGTTTCGCCAATTCCCCAGTTTCTTCACAACGACATTACCTCCGCGTAGTTTTCCGAAATTATACACTTCGTAAATGTTATTCTCAGATCCTGTAAATATTATTACAGAGTAATTAATCACACGTGTGGGATGCTACCTGCGTAGACACACTGGCACCGTCCCACCTCCAACGGACTAATGTAAAAGCGGCCGCAGCCCGCCGCGCCGAAATTTTTAAACGTAATAAATATAAGAGCCTCGGTAAAGAGTACCATTTTGTACCATTTGGCGTTGAAACTCTAGGTCTATGGGGTCCCAGCGCGCACAAGTTTTTTGGAGAAATCGCGAAACGTCTGGTTGACGTAACTGCCCAACTAGCAAAAGAGTCTCAGGTTGCGCACTTTATAAGACTGATGAGCTTATAGAGCTCTTATTATTGTTTTGGAACATATCATCACTCTTATATTAGTCTTAGACAAGCTATTACCGGCTTTAGTAAGGTCAGTCTTATTACCTAGTCTTATATATCTAACATATTTTTGTCACGCTGCTGCATTTATTTTACTAGTACACTTATACTTCACAAATAGAATGTTTCAACTCTGTGTGATCTTACAAAAAATCTAAATAAGCTTATTTAGGCTTATAAGATTCTAACGTTGGACCAATATAAGATACTTACGTAAAAGCGATATTAGCCTAAGGTAGTTTAAATAAGTTTTGGAAAGATTACTGTAAATGCCAGCAGCATTCAATTAGACTGATATTAGAACGATATCAAAATAAATACGCTTATAATTTGTGCCCAAATCCGGGCTTATACGATGCTATAAAATCAATATAAGAGCGAAAAAATTGTAGTCTTGAGACTATTCTAAGCGTGTTTTCGCTAGTTGGGTGGTGACCGAAGGACTGGTGGCTTCCTCGCACAACGTATCAGTATTGCGATACGAGGAAATGACGCCAGCGTCCTTGGTACAATGCCTCAAGGGCCTATTTTAGATATAAGCTAGTTATAGTAATCTTTTGTATATATCCATTATGTATATTGTTATTGTAAATAAATAATTTATAATACATCACTGAAGTGTCGAATTATATCCAAGGAACTCATCATATGAGACAGGATTCGAACCTGCGACTTCCTGCTTACAAATCGCACGCTTGTTCTCCAAGTACGGATATTATGGTTGCACTTTTATCGTATATCTTTTCCTGTGGCACGCTCGCCATTACATATTAGAAAGTGACAACCAAAACGACAGACGATAAAAACGCATCCATTCTAGGCCCTCAGGGCTTTCAATGCATTTTGTCCACTCTGTGATACTCGATAATTATTACCTTTCTGCAGTGACAGCATGACATTGGCATCTATACTCATATTTAATTTTTCCAATGTATTCATTAGCCATGAAAAATTTTCATTCGTCTCAACGTTGAAAACGGTTGATATATTAGATATCCAAGTATCAATATCGATTATTAACCACTTGTGATTTGCATCAAATAAGAGATTTTGAGATGCCTGAAAAACACGATGTATGTTGTTGAAAGTTTCCATAAAGCTGTACAAAAATATTTGTTCGATATTATTCCATGTGGAAATTTTGCAATTTCGTAAACTTTCCGACGGCATATCACTATATTGGCTACATATATGATATTCTTAACATAATTATATACAGGTGAATATGACCGTCTGACATCAACCCGATATTAGAATGATATTGGAATCATGTCCGTTAGCTATCATTAGCGCAAGTGTTTCGCTCGCACTAATACTTTGTGCGGACACATCTGAGCGATGTGAACGCGCGAATGATAGCTAAGTGATATTATTCCATAACGGATTAGTTAGGTAACTATACTAATAAAGCCTTTGAATACAAAAGGTGATTTGTTTTATTTATAGAGAAAAGTATTTTAATAACTAGGTATCACATTTTAATTTGTATTTATTTTTACCCTTTCACTAAAGAAAGATTTTGTCGTTAGACATCTCTAACGACAAAATCTGTTCTTTTTAGGGTTCCGTAGCCAAATGGCAAAAAACGGAACCCTTATAGATTCGTCATGTCCGTCTGTCTGTCCGATTCTGTCACAGCCACTTTTTTCCGAAACTATAAGAGCTGTACTGTTCAAACTTAGTAAGTGGATGTATTATATGAACCGCATTAAGATTTTCACACAAAAATAGAAAAAAAAACAATTAATTTTGGGGGTTCCCCATACTTAGAACTGCAACTCAAAAAATCTTTTTTCATCAAACCCATACGTGTGGGGTATCTATGGATAGGTCTTTAAAAATGATATTGAGGTTTCTAATATCATTTTTTTCTAAAATGAATAGTTTGCGCGAGAGATACTTCCAAAGTGGTAAAATGTGTGTCCCCCCCCCCCCCCCCCGTAACTTCTAAAATAACAGAATGAAAAATCTAAAAAAAATATATGATATACATTGCCATGTAAACTTCCACCGAAAATTGGTTTGAACGAGATCTAGTTAGTAGTTTTTTTTTAATACGTCATGAAATTAAAAAAAAAAATTTTTTTCATCATACCCATACGTGTGGGGTATCTATGGATAGGTCTTCAAAAATGATATTAAGGTTTCTAATATCATTTTTTACTAAACTGAAAAGTTTGCGCGAGAGAACGTTCCAAAGTGAAAAAAAAGTTTGTCCCCCCCCCCCCCTGTAACTTCTAAAATAACAGAATGAAAAATCTAAAAAAAAATATATGATATACATTACCATACAAACTTCCACCGAAAATTGGTTTGAACGAGATCTAGTGAGTAGTTCTTTTTTAATACGTCATAAAATTTAAAAAAAAAATTTTTCATCAAACATATACGTGTGGGGTATCTATGGATAGGTCTTCAAAAATGATATTTAGGTTCCTAATATCATTTTTTTTCTAAACTGAATAGTTTGCGCGAGAGACACTTCCAAAGTGGTAAAATGTGTGTCCAAAGTGGTAAAATGTTGAACAAGATCTAGTAAGTAGATTTTTTTTAATACGTCTTAAATTGTACGGAACCCTTCATGCGCGAGTCCGACTCGCACTTGGCCGCTTTTTTTCTTATTCAAGCCCATCGGCTTGAATAAGAAAATATACCCTCTGTAATACCAAAGATTGTACAGTCCATGCATAAGATCAGTATTGATACTCGATTACGTGTAGAACTTGTGGACAAAAGTTGTAGTACAGTCGCCATAAATATCTGAACACGCACTCTAATGCCCGGGGAATGATCAGATATTTGTGAGCAGCTTGGCAGCTCCGATTTATCTGATGGCAACTGTACCTACCTAATGGACTAAAATTGGGTGGTTTTACGATACTCAATTAATACTTACATACATAAGGACCTCTTCGTAGAGCGGACATTTGGTATCAATCAAAACGCCAACATCAGTAAATTCTGGGCTTAAGCATACACGTACTGAATCTAGATCTGACAGAGAATCGTCGATGCGAACATATGAAACTGCGATTGAGGATTTCGAGGCATTTTTTGCAAATTTCTTGTTCCCTAAAAATATTTATTCATTTTTTGATTAGTCAGCACATTGTTTGCTAGGAATTTAAGTGTTTTTAAGCAAATATAAGTATTAAGTATAAATATATAGGTATGTGTCTGAGCAGGTATACTATTGTATGTTTGCCATGAACTTAAAGCTAGCATTTATACATTGTATCCCATTTACAACTAAAGTGAGAATCCAACAACAAACTGTAGTTTAGTGCAATCCATTTGTGTCGGCCCCTTCAGTTCCGCCACGGCCACAAAACGCACGCTCCGAGCGCGCACACTCGACGCTGACAACGACTGTTATATGTACATCGGTTAAACGTGACGTTTGAATATCAATTACAGCTGCATTACTGTTGCGACGTCGTTATTACCGCTGTATCTTTCAATTTCCTTGAGGGACGGAATGAACATCATAAGCGCGTCAGTAGCGTAAGTGCGGCGGCTTTTCACTATGTACATCGGGGAAAACGATACCGCAACTTTATGCAACTGTAGTTGACATCCAAACGTCGCCATATTCTAACAAATATGGCGGTCGGCGTCAGCATCACGGCCCTGGGGTTTTAGGTCGTTCTAAAACAAACTTAAATTAAATTAAACCTTAATTTAAAAAAAAAATGTTGATCCTTACAAGTTCTATCGCCACACGTTAGCATACAAATATATTTAACATCTCTAGCTTTCAAAAAGTCTACAGAAAAATCTATGTCGCGGTCTTCTAAACCTGCAACGGAAGATAATAGAAAAAACAAAATGCTTTTACCGACCATCTTGGCTGATAAAGAATGGTAGAGGAAGTCTACGTACTTATAAGCTTGGATTTATGGATTTATAATTTGTCGTTTGATTTTCATAAAGTACAGTTAATTTCAAATATCTGGGGAAATATACTTAGATTTGTTGTGCAAAGGCAATTTTCTATATGAAGGCTCATCGTGCAAATCAAAGTACGGTCAATGCGGCCAAATCCGTCTGGGAGAAATTCCGTACACTCGTGTAGGTATTCTTAACCACAAATGTTGACAGCTGATAGATCATATCGATTACCGTTTGATAACAATAATTTAACTACCTGAATACGTAGACTTCTGGGTAATTTTTATACTCAAAAATTTACTTGACTTGCGCAATAAGAAAACATAATTATTACGATACATTTAAACAATACGTACAATTAGCAGTTATTGTGTAAATATATGTGTTTTATACGGCAGACTATACTCGTACTTAGCGTCAAAAATTGTTTAACTTCATTGCAAATCGTATCAATTGAGTTGTCACAATCATCATGTCTTTGCAAGACAATAGTGCAATTTTCATGTCACTGTAACTTTATTCGCTCTGATAGGTATTTTCGCTTTGATAACATTGATAATCGAGTGCAGTATGCATTGACGGATTTTCATAATACCATATTCACAAAATAAAGATGTTGTTAGCTTCATGAGCTAATTCGCGATTAAATAAACGCGAGCCATATATCTTCTCTTCTTTTAAATTAGACTGGCTTCTATCTTTAGATGATTTCGCCGAAGTTAAAAGAGTGCTCGTAGAGATGACGTTGTTCGGTAGTTGATTTTAGCAAAATGATAGCTTGTCTTGAAAAAATATGAAATTTTACTATAATGACAAAAAAAACTGTGACATGTAAAAACGTAGAAAATAAAGTTCCATCCAAAAAGCTGTCGTTAAAAGGCTTCAAATATACTCTCAGGGCTCTGTTGCCGATCTACCTGCAGACTACAGACTATCTGCGCCATGAACACTGACTTGGAGAGCATCTTTAGATTGGAGTAAGCGTTACGGTCTCAAGGTAAACCCTACTAAAACTCAGGTTATGGTAGTAGGTAGCTCAAAGCTTACTGCCCGGATTGATTTTGGCTCTCTACCTGCCATTGTGTTTGACGGTATTCAGATTCCCTTCTCTCTCTAGGTAAGGAATCTCGGTGTCATGATGGACCAGAGTCTCTCTTGGGCACCTCAGGTGAGTGAGGTTAGTAGGAAGATGTTTGCTGCAATTGCATCACTCCGCAGACTTCGAAATTTCTTGCCTTACGCCACTAAAATTGCGCTAGCTCAATCTCTCTTACTGCCCATATTAGATTATGCTGACATTTGCTATCTCGATCTTACGCAGGATCAGCTGAATAAGCTTGAGCGCCTCAGTTTCGTTCTCAGCTCAAGTGGCTTCCTATTCGTCTTCGCCGTGACTCTCATGTTCTTGCCCTCCTTTATGGCATTCTCTTGATTCCGCTACACCCCCTTATCTCAAAGAGCGTTTCAAGTATCTCTCTTCTGTCAGATGTTCTCAGACTCATATTCTTGCTCCTCCCTTATATACTTCAAAATTTTATAATAGCTCTTTTACCTTCCAGGCTGTTCGGTTGTGGAATGCTTTGCCAGTAGAATTAAGATTAGCTAAATCTCTCCCCATTTTCAAAAATCAGCTGAAACTATACTTTCTATCTCTACCTTAAGTTGCCATTTTATATATTGTAAGTATAAATATATATATATTGCATATTTATTAGTATATTAGGTATTGTTTTAATACTTATATAAGTAGTATGTGTGTTTGTGTTTAATAGTCTCCATATTTAGCTCCCTGCACTACCTGTTGACTTTTGTATGAGTTCTAAATTTCCCGCTATCTAAAGGTTGTCTGGAAGAGATCGCTTTTTAGCGATAAGACCGCCTGTTGTTACCTGGTTCTATTTTCCTTTAAAATTTATTTGTAGTTTTACATGTATGTAAAATGTATAATTGTTGGTACAATAAAGAATATTTACTTACTTACTAAAGGCTATCATGTGGTGGTGTGATTGTGGTGTCTGATGCCACAACTTTCGCACTGCATAATAAAGGAATAGACGTTTATTTATTTAGTGTGAAGTTCAACAGCGTTTACAATAAATAAAGAATATACAAAAAATATTGTTGAATATTATATGTACTGAACAACACCGTATCAAGAATATTTTCTCTCTTATACCCCTTGTTCAGCGATGTCTTGTAGCTTTTAGAAAATAGCCCCAAAGTTGATGTTGACAAGTTTAACGAAGCCCACATTCCATTTTGGTGGGAGTCGAATTAATTAAAGGTGCCTTGAAGGTACGCGGGCGTGCCCGTGCATAGTCGCCGATAAGGCTGTGGCGGAGAGCCGGCGGAGCGTATGTGGCGTCTCCTCTGTCTGTCAACGTCGTGCCACAAGATTAAAACAGATGGCGTTAGTAGAGCCACATGCCATACAAATTTTAATACCTTCTATAAAGCGCCATACATGTCATATCGCGATAACCCAGCTTGCAATTGTGGCGGGGCTACGCAAACAATTCAGTACATTATCGAGGATTGTCCCATAACGCGCTACGCCAATGGACCTCCTAAAGACCTGAGCAGCCTTAGCGAAGAGGCCATCAAGTGACTGACTGCTCTTAATCTATATTTATAGTTGTTAGTATTCTGTTTTAAACATTATGCCATACAATTAAATAAATAATACAACTCCTAGCAAACTCTCATTGGTCTTCGGTTTACGGGTACAACACCCAGCTCGAGAGAGTACTCTCTATTACCCTGTCTCTACTTACCACACGCATTTTAAAAGCCGGGTGGTTATCACACCGTTGGGATTTCCGTAGCGTGAGCGATTTGTCACTATAGTCACTACACACACGGTTTTTGCGAAAACTGTATCATTGTGATAATCGATACACCGTAACTATGGAAAGACCAGTGTTGCTTGGAAAGGCTGAAGGAAGACATGGGTGATAGATATACTAGCAATTCAGAGTTGGTTTTTAGGGAAACTAATTCCTTAAGCGGGTACTAAGTCGTAGTATGATTATCAATACCACTGCTCCCGTTTGACAATAAAGGCATAACTGAAGGAGCTCACCAATAAATGGTGTATACAAAGTATGCATCCTATGGAATGTCGGGTGGAAAAGAAATAAAGAAAAACTCTAAAGGCCTACCGTACAATTCTAATAACGTTTTTTTTTCTCACGACTCTCTGATCTTGTAATCAAAAGTTGTAATTGCATGAGTGAGATAGACATAATACAGCAATGCGGTGCTTCTCAAATTACTATTTATTATTTAAATACGTAACTTTCTGGCGTTTCTGGCCATAGCCTTACTTAAAAGCTTTCTCGACCGCGTTACGCGTATTACATGTTTCACATTTTTAGGGTCCCCAAGTTTATGAGAACCTTTCCGCATTCCCTTATTAAATGGGCCAAGATGCAAACATTTGTTGAAGGTAGCAAAAAGGTGGAGTATATTTCAAGGGTTCTTTAATATTTAGTTCGATGCATTTTCGCTATAAGCGTTTATACTAAGTGTAAATAGCTAAAAGGAGATAAAAAAATTCAAAATGAGCCTTCTCGAACTACTGACTTCTGTTGTTTATGTGATACCCTTATATTTGTACCCCTAGTGTAAATTTAGTCGATAGCGAAACGTGACGTACGCGTTTGCGTTAAGTCTCATTTTGTATGGGTTTTTGAACAGCGCGCCAAGCGGGACGTTTTGGAAAGTCAAAAATCTCATACAAAATGACACTTAACGCAAACGCGTACGTCACGTTTCGCTGTCGAAAATATTTACACTAGGGGTACTGATGTTAAGGGTATGTGTATACATTTATGTCCTTAGAAGAGTCAGAGTTTTGTAAATTGGTATTATTAAGGATGACTAACATTAGACCGGGCCGGGTCCGGGCTGGAGCTTCTGGCACTTAGTCTTCTCATCTCATGTATACTTCGGCCTGACCTCGAAAATAATTTTATCTTCTGTCCGCGACTTCATCTGCGTGAAATGATGAATAGTAATTAAAGAAACTACCTGTGCTTTCCGTGGCCTAGGTACATCAATTTCAGAGGTTACAGAGGGACAAACAGTGTTCGTTTGCATTAATAATATTTGTAGGGATTTGACTGTATATTTATTTCCGGTTGGAGGTAAATATCTATAGAATCCACTAGATTTCAGGAATGCCACGGTGGAATGCCACAAGGAAAAATTGTATGCAAGAGACATTTGAAATTTAAAAATCTGACCTTCAGTTAAGAGGATACGGAAGCTGAGATTTAAATATTTTAGGTGAATATATCCGGCTCGCTCACGGAAGCGGCTCCTAAAACTAGTGCGATAAGGACGACGCCAGGTTAGACGAAAAATCCTGCGTAAAAATCTTAAAAAACGATGTTTCGTACTCGATTGTTTGCTCCTCCAAAGCTTAACCAAATGTAACGAAGTTTTGAGATCTAAGTGGTAAGGAAATTATCTGTGTCGGACTGTTTTGCTTTTTAAGCTAATTGATGTCAGATTTGAATACCATGCTTCTCTCTGCGGCCTTGTAAATTAGGCCGTTTTGGCGAATATTGCACTAGCGCCTTGAGAAATAAAAACATCTAAAAAAGCAAAACAATCCAACAAAGATATTAACAATAATAATAATAATCTGTATTGAAAAAAATATTGTTCTAGCTTCAAAAACCACGGAGGAAAGAGTCGAGTACGTTTGTATGGAGAAATGACTACTCCTGTTGCCACTTAATATTGATTCGACGTTATTCCCAGTCCATCTATCTCTCTTTCAACAATATAAGCTTAAAAGCGGGCGAGAAGCACAGAGTGAAATAAAGATCACATCAATATTACATTTTTATTGTTCGAATGCCGCTCGTAGCATAGTTAACAAAACGTTGATTCATCGCTTCAGATTGATGCTACGGACAATACGGACTACGTACCGAGGGTGGATATGAGTTTATTCACTTAAGGATAAGTCTCGGCAATGTTTGAAGCTTGTTTGTCGACAAATAACTGATTGATAATATAGTAAAGTATGAAGGTATTATGAAGCTAAATAGTTATTTTATTTTATTTATTCAGATAGTTACTAAAACTATATCTAAACTTATTTACTAAGTATCGATAAACCAGTAAGGTTAGTCTCGATACTCCATTCCGTAGTAGATTTTATACAAAAATGAATTTAATTCTTCTTAATATCGTCATACTAAGTAACGTAGTGGCACCAGTGACCGACAGGAAACCAGTAAAGACACTTCAATTTTTATCCAAGAAAAGGGATAGGGAACCGATTTTCTACTACGGCAACACAGTGTACTACTGCATAATTTTGTCACATTAAAGCCTAACCTTAAATAGTGTGAATAGCTTTATAACATCAGTATGATATCGAGAAATAGACTTATTTTTGTTAAAAAAGTACGCACTTATGCATTAAAGTTTCGTTATGCTAACATGCTAACTACAAATTTTCTTAACAAACGTAAAAATAAAAAAATAAAAATTTGTTAAAATATTACCGATAAAGTGCAATTTTTTTTAACTCAAGTTCTGGTATATTGTCATATCCTTCGTTGTATATAAGTATTTATTATCATTACCTACACTGTTTCAAAACGTTGAAACGTCCCGTACGCTGCTCGGCGTCAAATGCATATAACGGTATAAATAATCAGCCAAGAGCATGTCGGGCCATGCGCAGTGTAGGGTTCCGTTTCCGTAGTTACCATTCCTTTAGAGTAGGCTAAACGGGGGCTATTAGTAAGTATATAAAAAAATAACATTTTGTATGGGACGTATCCTGAAAAAAAAACTTGTAGTTTTTATTTTACCGTTCTGTCGCCAAGCATGATTTATGTAGCCATGCCAAATTTCAGCTTTCTAGCCCTAACGATCACGGATCAAAGTCGCGGGCGGACAGACGGACGGACATGGCGAATCTATAAGAGTTCCTCCTAGTGGATTACGGAACCCTAAAAACCGTGCGTGTCGAACATAAGTTAAGAAAAAACTCCTTATATACACCAACTTCGAAAATACCCATCAGGTGGAACAATAATTCCTACTCCACCTTAAACGCTGGTCACCCCACCGAAGGCATCAGAGTTATCCACACATTCCTGAGCTAATCGAATGAGTTTCAGCGCAAATTGCTCACGAAGCTATTGAGTTTTTCCTTGAGAAGGGTTAGTTTTTACCTCGAGAATAGACAAGAACTGGAACACCGAACTTCGCCACTTGTTGCGGTACAAAGTAGGTACCTACTTATTTGTTAGCAATAATTATTTTCATTTATCATGCTCTGAAAGTGGGTCGTTGTTGTTCTAAAAAGTGTGCAGTAATGATAAGTTTCTGCTCTAGAGCACTGTGCTTTCTAAATACATTTTTTTGCTCTTTTGTTAGATAAGAAATTAAAGTTTTGGTTTTAAATTTCCATTCTGATTATTAACTACCCATTCCATGATTGACAATATTTTAACCTAAATTGTTAATTGAAAGTACCCTCAAGGAATACTACTGAAGTTTATAGCCGTGTTTTTTTAAATAAATATGAATTTTACTTTCCTTCTCGGGTGAAAGGTACCATTTCAGTCTAGGACTATTGGCGCTCTGACTATGGTCCAGCACAAAACTGTCTCGACAGAAATGGGTACCCTTATTCTTTTACAAGGGGCCGAAGTTGTTATTTAACATCTCGTTATTATATATTAATACCCGAGCAAACGTAAATCTAGAGCGTTGCAAGGTTTTAAGGCACGAAGTTAAAACAAATTTTGCTACCGAGAGAAACACAACATTTTTCACCACGCTGACGCAAGGAAAATATGAACTATAATATTTGCTATAATTTTTTTTACATTCAAAGTCACTACTTATAAAAACATGAGGTACCAACTCAAAATTTGCATCAAATTAGTTTGCCACTCTTGTAGATAAAATGCAACTTTATTATCAGTTTTTTGAATAATAAAGGAAGCCTTTATCAGTTGTGGTGAAAATAATACTTCTATTACTTTTCGTGAAGGTTTAGTTAAAGTTTCAAGTTTAGGACGTGAGAGTTTAATATGTGGTGAATATGAACCCACATGGTTGTGAGTGTTACCATAATATTGGTATATTCTGAACTTGAACCTAATCCAGATGTTTTCTAAGGGATTAATCACACGGATGGACGGGCCCTTTGCCTAGATTAAATTAATTCGAATATTATTGGCATACAGCCAGAGAATAAATTGGTTTTGGCACAAGCGTAGATTTATAGAGCAATTCATTGCAATGTTTTTTCGTTGAAGTCATTTGTTTCAATATAACGGTAACATTCAGATGACAAATATAGCAGTATGCAGCTGCCTTTAAACTGAGGCGAGATGAGTGGAAATCAGGGACCCGTCCACTCCTTCTCAGAAAAATGCATTTAAATGACTTGGTAGTTTCTCGAATAGCCCCAAAGATTAGCTTTCCCTTTGATTTACTTACCCGTTCATTTGACTTGGTTCTAGAGGCTTCTAGAAATACCGCTAAAATGAAAAGGTATCCTCTTCAAAATTAAAAAATAAATATGACACCTGTGCTGTCAACGCAATATTTGATAGTTTTACGAAGAAAAAGTTAGAATCGGCATAAGCGTTATAATTTATACTCGATACGTCTACAAGAGATTAGTGCTTTGGAACGGATATCAGCTTTCCCGTATTATTAAGTGCTTAAATTAATAATTTTTTAGTAGTAAAATTTAATAGTTAATAAATTTTATTGAAAAAAAAAACAGATGTGCTGCACAGGTGCTCTCTTTATGGTACAATTTTTTTTTTATTACAATACAACCCCAAAAGTTATTCGATTGATGAATAAAAGTGTTTCTATCTGTAATATATCTGTATGTAAATAGTTTCTATCAAATAAAGTGCCAGAAAAATAGTAATTGGTGGGCGGTCCATTAAGAGGAAACATTGGTGGTCATTTTTCCATACAACGTTCTCGACATTTTCCTCTCTGGATGTTGACCCTAGATGATATTTTTTTAATGAGTTAAATATAACCATTACCTGTGTCTGTACGTTTTGCCTTTTTTGATGTTAAAGTTTTTATAAGATCTAGGTTACTTCAAACAGCGCTAAAACAGCCAAAAAATGCGCCGTAAACAGACGCCTAGCGTAGAAAATTGGCAAAAATTAAGACGAAATCCAAACAATCAGACAGATAATTTCTTTCTTATTCGATTCCCAAAATTTCGGTACGATTGGTTAAGTTTTGGAGGAGAAACATGTCGAGAACGAAACCTCGGTTTCTACGATTTTTACGCAGGGATTTTCGCCTAAGCTGCTGTTTGTTCTTATCATATTCATTTTAGAAGCCAGCTAGTCAGTGCGACGGAGATATTTACTTGAAATTCTCATATCTTTTCATATATATTTGGCCCTCTGGTTGACTGTTGACATTTGTATATTTGTATATTTTTTGCTATCTTTTTTTGAATATCAGAGAAAGGGCTCGGCTGGTATTTCCTCTTAATACCACACTTTCTTATTTATCAAACAATCTGAACACCGATCCAAGTTCAGAAAGAAACCATTTGAATAATTCCAACTGCGTACAAAAGAACAAAGAAAATGAAAATATACATAAACGAAAACGTTTAGGTACTGAGAAACGATAGGATTGTACTGTGTAATGTTGTATATTAACGAGTCCTTTATTTACTGTATGTCCAGAGAGAAAAATTGGATTTTTGTTTGTATAGAAAAAACGGTTGCCCACTTTCCTCTTAAGGGCTCGCAGCATCATCATCATAAGACATCACTGACATCAGGCGTATTCGAGATTTAAAAATATGATTTCCATTCGATTTAAGCTCAGTCAAGTGCGTCTATCTTAACTTAAGCCACCACAATGAGTGACTGCGAGATTCTAATAGATATATCATTTCAATATTAAATTCTACTTTACCTGTGTACGTTCTTGCGTACTTACCTTTGTACGTTATTTTGTCAGGTAACAGTCTTCATTGTTAATTAATTTATAATAATAACCCAGCTAATCTGTAGTTCCCAGAATTTCAGATACCCCCAATATATCTACGTCATAAACCCAATCATTATTCATACTTAATACAGCGCATACGGGAAGTTTATTCCCAACTCTACCCAAACGTGATGAAACTCTTTAATATGAAATAATTGCCGCAAGAAGCTTACGAAGTGTAACATCCGCACCGGGGCTGCGGAATAAAAAGGCCTTAAGATCAATATTACGCCAAATTCATATCTTATAAGTGATTTCAGTTGACAGGATAAATGTTTATGGAACTTATAACTATTCATAATTTAGGCGTAAATCTGCATTCCATTAGCCTCACGAGACCGAGCCCACACATTTAAAATTTCACAAACAACGCAAACGGATGACTGGATTGCCCCACTATGCTTAAAAACTCATTCGTTCGATTTAACACCTTGTTTATACACTATAAAGCACACTTTCAATTTAGTTTTCCGTAGTAACACAGGTTTGTTATGTTACGCATAGGTACGTAAGAAGTGTAAAAAATCCAAAGTTTACTCTGAAACTCTGAATCCTTTCATAAACGTTAACCACATAGCCTATACCCGAGAAACTATTCATATTCATTTGTTAAGCATACATTGTCATAAATATTACAGCTACACAATAGTCATTACACTAGATTAACAGAAAATAAGCACAAATTTGGAAAATATTTACAGTATAACATAAAACAATTAATAGTAATTTTTATAATAAGTCAGATTAAATTAGGAATAAAGAATACAAATCTGTAGAAATAAGAAATAATATAAAATATCAATATCAATTCATGTCAAAAATTCATTGGATTGTTTTTTAAACAATCAAATCAAGTCAAATTTTAAGTCAGGAGATCAGTTACGGAATCCTTCTGGATTAAGAAAGATTTCAATTTTGAGACAAACCCGAGATAGCTAGGGGTATTTTTTATACATGCTGGAATTTTGTTGTATATTTTCGGTCCTAATGGCCAGCTTTTTTAAACCCGTATTTAGGCGTCCCTAGATCTTGCTCCCTTTGTTCCTGACAGCGGCGTTTACTGGTCCAGTTTTTTTAGGGAACTGGTCTAGATTTTGTCTTACAAATTTACCTACCTCTAAAATCAACAGAGAAGGTAGTGTCAGGGGAGGCTCGCAACATTTTTTTTTAATTTTCTTTCTGTCTTCTGTCCTGTTCCTGTTAGCGGCCAAGTAGGCATGATAGGCACTCATTAAATTATCGTTAGACAGGATAGATATAAGTGAGATATTATGTAGTAAGCCGAGTTGAGTTTACTGCATACCCTGTCTAATTGTCTATATGTTCTTGCCATCGCAAACCAGAATCTAGAGTAAAACCCAGAAATCTAGCATGCGTAACAAAGGGAACAGAGGTATTTTGTATAAGTACCAAATTTGCGTTGACAACAGCATCTCGACTCTGCCTCAAGTTGAATTCCGTTACACATTTTTTATGAAGATTTATTTAGATTCCTATTGCTGTAAACCATTCGGAGAGGCCTGAGATCACATATTGAACATTTTTTATTAACTGGTCCCCGCTGTCCGCATTGACTATGACGCAAATATCATTTGCGTACATTACAAAATCCACAATCGGCGATTCGAAGGGAAGGTCGTTAATTAAAATAAGGAATATGTTATTTCCTACATTCGATCCTTGAGGTACTGACTTAGCTCCTATTGGGTCAAGACACCATTTTTCGTTATTAACTTCCGTAGCCTGCTCTCTGTCACTCAAAAATGACATAATGACCTTGAGAGCAATGCCACGGATGCCATAATGGTCGAGCTTGCTCGCGATGAGATTGAACCAAATTGAACGCGCGTGATAAATCAAAAAATACAGTAGCTACGCGCTTCCTATTTTTCAGTTTTTCCAGAACCATTCGGATCAAGAGTGCTATTATTGACCTCTCAAATTGTGGACATGATTCCTTCACTAATAGTAGTATTAGTATTCATATTATGATGTAATAATATTACTTAACTTCTTCCTCCTAGCGTTTATCCCGGCTTATTGCCACGGCTCATGGGAGCCTGGGGTCCGCTTGGCAACTAATCTCGAGAATTTGCGTAGGCACTAGCTTTTACGAAAGCGACTGCCATCAGACCTTCCAACACAGATGAAAAACTAGGCCTTATTGGGATTAGTCTGGTTTCCTTACAATGTTCTCCTTCACCGAAAAGCAATTGGTAAATATCAAGTGATATATATCAGTTCCGAAAAACTAATTGGTGCGAACCGGGGTTTGAACCCGCGACCTCCAGATTGAAAGTCGCACGCTCTTACCGCTAGGCTACCAACGCTTCAATTACTTACTACCTAAAGTACCTAAACATTTACCTAGCTTACCTAAATGTCCCTCCAACCACTGAAATCTTGCAAAAGCTTATCAAAATAGTACTTTACGATACAAGTGCGAAAAATAGGAAATTCAAAACGAGTGGCGATAAATTAAAACACGACCGAAGGGAGTGTTTTAAATCGACACGAGTTGCGAATTATCTATTCGCACATGTATCGTACAACGTTTTACAGTACATATGGCCCTTTAAATATTCGACACAGTAGCGTAATATGCTAAATTTCGCACTAGTGCGGTAAAGTAGCACCATCTGTACTGTAAACATATTTTAAGGGCCGATACAGACGGACTGCGTCCCGATTTCAATTTGTATGGGAACTGCAACGTCAGCGTGCAGCCGGGGTCCATCTGTACCAGCCCTAAGAGTTACCCGAACCTAGCCGGTGGCAGTAGTCACGTGTAGGCAGTAGTCCGGTGGCAGTAATAGTAGCATCATAAATGCGATAACTACATTTAACGATTCATTCAAAATTATACCTTGTTTATTTGTAATAGGGTATACTAATATATGTGGGTTTATGCGTAGTTAATGCACTTTTGCCAAGTAGTCGGGCGTATATTACCTTAAATAGCCCGCGGATTATATTTATGTGTGCAATAAACTCGGCGTTCGTAAAATTGTCGCCCGTCGCTAAAGCTCATATAACATATTCTGGGACACCGTGTATACCGACGGTATACTTTCGAAACCTCGTATCGCAAGGCAACGTTTGATGAAAAAACTACCGTGTTTAAAATAGAATACGATTTACTTTTGTATCAACACACAACATACATATCTACGATATTTAATTTAACGCTTTCATTACTTAGGCGATATTTTTTTAGGTATGCAAGATATCTTATAAGTATTTCATTTATCAACTTAACATGCCTGTTTGTTTTAGTGAGATTTAAAGTCATTTAGATATACCTAAAACAAAACAAAAACCAACAAGAAGATATCAGTAGTAAGTGAACGTACAACATTCTTAATGAAATAAATACTATACTTATCTAGCAAAAGTTTTAAGGTTGTTCCCGATTCGACTAGTTAGATCAATTTGTCTTTAGTGGAGCTCCACATAGATACGTCAAACAAAACCCGGAGCCGAATTCAGATTTACAAATTTGTTTTGATTTTGATCTTGTTTTGATACAATATTGACGACCGTCTTGTTGATTTACGCGCATCACGTACAATTTTCTCATCATTACGGGTGCACCAATCAGCGTGAACGATCGTCAAGGTCGTATCAAAAACTATTATAATAACTATTAATTTTACTCGGGCTAAGTTGGCCACCAATGGTGAAGTTAGGGTTACTTACGGTGGATACTTTTGTTAACCCTGATTTTCAATGAATTGCAATCAATAGATAAAGGTGGGGTTTGGTATGTGTACGCTTATTTTTTTATACAGATTACTACCCAAAGGTGACATTGAACATGTACAGGTTTATGGAGGTAAGGAGAACAATCTATGTGTATGAAAAGTGTCCATCAAAAAACGTTAAATAGGTGGCGCCATAATACACCGCGAACAAATATTTTAATTTTGATAAAAAAATAATGTCTGACGGTACTCTTCACTCCGTCAATAACGTCTAAGTTCATGTCATGTCCTTGTGCTATCCTAGCGCCACCGGAGAAGTTTCGAACTATTATTTACAACTGCCAGCTAGACACTTTAGCTGCAGTTCTAAAAAGGTTGCCAGAGCTCAACGAGGGTCGGCAACGCGCATGTAACTCCTCTGAAGTTGCAGGCGTACATAGGCTACGGAGACTGCTTACCATCAGGCGGGCCGTATGCTTGTTTGCCACCGACGTAGTATAAAAAAAAAAGTTCTCCCATAAGAGATTGTTCTCCTTACCTCTACCTTCCATATACAGATTGAATTATGCTCTGAAGCGGATATTGTACGATAAATTTGACAGTTCAGTACTAATCTCGCGCCAGCTCGTATGAATATAGCAATACATCATTTTATAATTTTTATTAAATTATAAACTGAAATAGATGGCATGTACTAAATAAAATGTTTCCAAAGTAGGCGAGGCCGGAATCGAACCGGCGTCTCAAGCTTACGCTTTTTATTAAAGTTTGTAACAAAGAAGTATTGCGTAATATTCAACTTTAGTCGGTATTTGACTTAACTCGTTAGTGTTCAGTAAAGTTAGGAAGTGCCCTGAACACTCGCTGTTGCTAATTAGTTGAATGTTTTAGTTTCTTTCTTGTATCGAGCTTCCGCGCTGCCTGCATAATGTATTTGCTCTGAACTTGGTCGTGTGCTATTGCCTCCTTTAGACAATTACACCAACGTAAGTACAGTCAGCCTTGATATAGTAGCGTACGGAACAATGCGCCAAAAGCATCTGCCATCTTAGAATATTTTTCCAACTAGAGATATATCTCTACAGTTGGCTATCGGCCACCGTTATTTACGAAAAACTAAAAAGGGACTTTAAAATTGATTATTATTAACATTCCCGCTTTAGTATCTTTTTGAATATTGATCCTAGCGAAAAGTGTTCAACATGACAGTGTTTCTTGATATAAGGAAATTTTATGATAATTATTTATGGATTAGATTTTTTTGCTCTGGGTCTTATTTTACTAATTATTTACGAAAAACTAGAGAAAAGGAACCTTAAATATGATTTTATTTAACTTTCCCTCTTTAATATCTTTTTAAATATTCATCCTTACAAAAAGTGTACTGAATCTTTTTTGTGTAGGTTATTGACTTTTAACAACAACTTTTTCTATTGGCCACCGTTTATACGTTATTTACGTTAATACAAAAAATCTTACCGCAGAATTGATTTCAATTAACTCTCTCGCTTAAATATTGATCCTAACGAAAAAGTGTACGGAATCTTTCTTGCGGAAAATTTTCTATAGATTATTTACGTCTCAGAACAGTTTTTCTATGGGCCACCGTTTACGAGTTATTTACGAAAAACTAAAAAGGGACCTTTGCTGATGATACAAAGGTATTAAGATTTTTAACACTTAAATGACTGACAAATAGTCTTGCAGAGCCTTTAACCCTTTGAAAGCTTCGCCTATTATATATAACGCGCCACAGCAAACCTTATCGGAATCACGTAACTGAGCGCGTTAATGGACGTCTTTAGCGGTCAAAGGGTTAAACTCATGAAAGTTAAAGGCGAATATAGTGAAGCGGTTGCAGTGTGATAACCGCCTAATTTTTATACGCAGTTTCGTAGCATTACCGCAGAGGCCGGGAAAAAGCAATTCGTGGATGAATTTGGATGTTGTCGGACGACGCGAAGACAAAGAAGACGAATCTACGAATTGCTGTTCCTGCTGAGCCATATATAGTGCTTTTCTTCAAACATGCGAAGAAATAAGGTAAAAAATCATAATTTAGGCATCAACCAGCACTCAGATCGAACCTTTACATCAAAAACGTCAAAACAATTCCCGTCTTTAATTATTTGAAAAAAGTTAAAAGCACAACTTATTCTGCCGTTCAGTACCATTCAATATTCGTTCATTAAATATATTTGTGCAATATAAGCTGCATGTGCACGCACGAGATCCTAAAAAAAAAAATTTAAAGTTATATAGTCTTTGATTTTATTAAGCAGTATTCGCACGATCATACACGACGGTCTTGTAAGAACGAGACGACACAGCTTGAAATGATGCTGACCGGGTCGTGTAGAGGTGGCCTGCGGCTATATTAATTGGCTGTATGCGTTTTTCTAAGTGTTTTTTTTTAAGTAAAAAACAATACTGTAATAACTTCCCGTCCGCTAAAACACGACATTAATGGTTTGAATGTTTTTAATTTGACCATAATGAAGAACTTTCCGTAGTATTTTTGATATAATAAGAACATTTCCAAGAATATTGGAGAAAAATAGTTATTTTTTTAATACCAGACTGTCCGCTGATCGACCCAATTCGGTTACCATAAAGTCGACGTTCGGTTCGGACGTAAACTACGGCTGCATTACTGTTGCGACATTACTGTGCTGATGTGTTTATGCCGTTGCTGTCTGTCAATTGCCGAGATTAAATGAGTGACGAATTGAATGTTCGAATCGTGACAGTAATGCGGCGAACGCTCATCATTCATTTTATGAAGGAAATTGATAGTTAGAGCGGCCGTGACAGTAATGATTTCGGCCAAAAAACTGCTAAACGTAGCTGCCGCGCCTCATCTGTAAGTATTTTCCGTAGTACCCGGCTGAAGTTTCAGTTTCGCTTTCGGCAGATTTTGGCATAAAAATCATGTTTTGACTGAAAGTTCGCCTTCGACCGAAACTAGAGTAAAACTGAACCTTCGATTTTGGCAAAAATTCCGGCTTCCGTCGGACACTAGTTTAGATGTCAATTGAAGGAATGGGGAAGGTTGATTTTAAAGAACAATTTCTTCTAGTATTTAAAAACTCTTTATACACCTATAAATATATAGAATACCTATAAATATAAGATTTCCCCCAAACATATAGTAAGAGTTCCTATAGAGAGCTTAAGAAATGGCCAAGGTTGATTTCCGACCCGCAGATGATCCAAGCATCCGTACCCGTCACATTTTGCGGGTTGTTTCACACGTCTACTGACAGCAAAGAAACTTCCCGAATGAGCAATGGTTTGATCGATGGTGGTTGTGAGGTACAAGTCATGAGAGAAATGGTCAAACATACTTATCATACCTATCAGACTTATCATCATCCTTTGAAGGATTATTCTGATCCTGATTTAAAATATTTAGACAGTAACAACATTAGGAAAAACTAAACCTAAAGATTTTGACGACCTGTCTGGCCTAGTGCGTAGTGGCCTATGAAGCCGATGGTCCCGGGTTCAAATCCCATTTATTCGTGTGATGAGCGTGAATATTTGTTCCTGAGCGATGGATGTTTTCTATGTATTTAATTATTTATGAATACGTATATATTATATATATCGTTGTTTAAGTACACGCAACACAACCCTTATTGAGCTTACCGTGGTCAATTTGTGTAATAATGTCCTATAATATTTATTTATTTATTTAAATTTAGGTACTAAACGGTTAACTTAATTTAAATCGCTTCCTCCCGTCACTCACGCCGATGTCGCTCCTTTTAAGTTTTTCGTTCATTTTTACCCCGAAATATGTTATATTTGAACATCATTTCTCTGCCTGTGTATTCATTTCATTTGCTCATCGTCAAGTGTATATTGAATTCCTTATGGTAATGTCTTTGAAGGGGTGTTTTCTTTCAATTCAGAATGTAATGAGCGACAGACTTGACATGTTGCGCACACAAATTTATCTTCATTTTGAGCGTATTGTAATATTACCTAAAGTTTCTTTCAATCGCTAGCGTATTTTAATTTAATATTTTACTTACCACAGATAAATATAATAACCCAAATGACACAAGTCACATAACACAGAAACAACTGAGGATAGCAACAATCTGGTATATTTAAATATATAGTATGTATTTTTTTAACCGCATATCGTAGGTTTTAGTGCTATGAAACGATTATCTGAAAGTTTATATTTATTTTTATTATAGTGTTAAATCTTAATTACATTATTGATTTTTTCGAGTGGCAATGTATTTTATACATCGTGATCACTTGTGAAACTTATGACGTCTTAAATATGATGCTTTGAGTTTAAACAAAGTTGTGTTACGTAGCTCGAACTTTTATCACATTTTGCACTACTATACTTTTGATAAATAATTTTAAGCGCTATTGCAGTCGTGTACTCTTTTGTGTGACTACATATCTATGACTACTATGGGTACAATCTGTCGCAATGCTGTTACGCATTTACTTGCAAATCAAAATATTCTTGGCACCAATGCAATCTTTTTGCCAAGCTAGCGTTAGCGACTCATAACTTGCAATGTACTTTTACACTGTGTGAGTATCAGAATACCTATATACATTTATACTAACTTAAAATGTTCGCGTTTTGAACACTTACATAAGGAGTCATTTTTAAACGCGCTATAATCCTTAATTTAATAATTTAAAGATCAAAAACATATTATTATATTATTAAAACTTAAAATTTACACAAACAAACCGCTCCCCACCGTCCCGAGTGCAAAGGTGCCCATGATACTCGCAGCATTTCCACGCTGAATTACCATGGACAGCCTTTGCACTAGGAACGATTCGGAGCGGGGACCCTCCCCCTTTTGCCTGAGACGACGGCCTAGTTCGCGTGTAAAACGTTTTGCGTCGGCTCCCCAGCAACCCGCCGTTTCTACAGCGAAAGGAACGAATATGTACCCTGGGCAAATAGGGGCATATTTTTGCCCAGGGCACATATTAATCCTTAATTAGATTTTAATAGTTTTGTCTTAATCTATCACTAAGACCTATGTATTAATGATTTATTTTTTTATTATTATATGAATTAGAAGCGAAAAAAAGTTAAATACAAATTGTGAAAAGCTCCTTGTTGTCATTAAAAAAATCATAGCTTTGGTCAATATATTTACTAAACATCAAATTGTACAGAAATATTTTCTAAAATATGAATATTCTGATAGGCAAACGATGAAGTTGTCCACTTTTCTCTTTAAAAGCTTAAAAGGAATTTTTAAAGGCCTATTTGTTTACCAAAACTATACGCGACAATAATTTGGAGCTCATTTAATGTACCTACTATCCTGGGGACGACCTCAAAACATTTCGTGAATTAGCCTTGAAACTAAGAGAACTCACCTTTTCACCTTTACGAAACCAGAGAAAAGTAAATTATAAAGACACATTATCAATCTAAAAATGCACATTAGAAGGTCTCAGTTCGATTTAATTAAATATTGGAAGAGCTTTGAAAATAAATAAATAAAATAAAATAGAGAAACGGCCCGATTCGAAGAATGATTAAGACACGTTTATGATCTTAGAAAGATCTTTAAAAGATCGATAACTAAACGACATGTCAAAATTGACGTTTATTTCCATTCGGCTGTGATCCCAATAAGATCTATCTACGATATTTCTAACGTCAAAGTGACATTGGTTGGCCGAATCGAGCTGCTTCTGTCAATTATACGACATCTAAATGAGGATTCGACTTATCTAAACCAGAACTTATCGTTATCGTATCTTATTCATCGAATCGGGCCGAAAGATAAGAGTCGTAGAATGTATGGCTTCGCTTACATTCCACGACTCTTCTCTTTCCGCACAGAGAAAGGCTAGTATCGATATTTCGTAGGAATATGCTTGATAATGATCCTGACCGAAGTTTTCGTCATCTTTTCTGGAACGTTTTTTTCTTTATCTGTATTATATTCTCAGTATTTATCTTTATCTTAGAGATGTAGGCCTCCTTAAATTTTTACCATTCTGGTCTATTTTGCGCTCTATATACCTATTTCGATCCAGCTATTCTCTTGATATCGTCATACCAACGCATTTTTGGCTTCCCTGCTGGGCGCGATCCATCAACAATAATAACGAGTAACTAGGCCCGGCATACGTCAGGATTTGCCCTAATATGTCCGGGTTCTTGGCCCTTTGTCTGGATTACGGGGGACTTGGCGAGTGTCAGGGTTTTTAGAAACCTCAACTAAACACTAGAAGCTAGCTAAACGTTTGGAGTTGGGCAGAGGAGACGGAACGTTATGTCAATGCTATAGCTACAGCATATAGCAGGTTAACGGGCTAGTGCCCATTGTGCACTGGATCATTTTTGGAGAAATATCCGTCTAGTAAATGTGAGGATTTTAGGGTTATGTCTCGACCTTCGTCACGATATTCCATTTTTTCATATGACAATTTTACTCTAGAAGTAAGAAACTGGCATTTGGCGATAAGAGTCTCTATTATTTATTAATCTATTCCTCAGAAACAATAAACAAGGCATTGTTTATTCAGCAACTAAAACGTGTTCCCAGAGGTTTGAATATTACATACGATTGTAAAAGGTTTTTACTGTAAACTGGAAATTTTACAGATTTGTACTGATAACAACTACAAAGTTTTCGAAGTACTAAGTAATGACGAATGAGCCTGGATGCTCATTATAACTTATACTTTGACATCAAATGATGATGATGTCTTCTTGTCATAATTCGCCCGTGCGTCTCACTCAATACATGTATGGACAAGTACCAGGTAAATGTCCGCCTTAATCCGTCCGTCATATTAATCGGTCATTGGTCATGGTCATAGACTCATAGTAGTAGTAGTACAGTCAACGTCAAAAAGTTCTTTACAATTTTCGCCTTATTACAAAGGAGTAAGTTACAAAAGTGTCAAGATATATTTGACTTCGACTGTACTAAAGTCAAACTGTGAATTGGACCCGAGTATGTCCTTAAACTACATCCAAAAGAGAGGTATGGGCACTGTGAATGTCATTTCACTTTGAGTGGTAGGGCACAGTACAGCGGATGTCATTCCAGATCTAGAGCAAAGCCCAACTGGGGAAGTACCTCCACCTTACAGAAAACGCAGCGAAATAACACTAGACCCTACTCATAGTGTTGTGTTCCTGCCGGTGAGTAAGGTTGCCAGAGCTCGACTGTGCGGAGTGTTAGGGTCGGCAACGCGCATGTAACTCCTCTAGAGTTCCAGACGTACATAGGCTACGGAGACTGCTTACCATCCGGCGGGCCGTATGCTTGTTTGCCACCAACGTAGTATTTAAAAAAAAAAAAACAAGTTAAGTTGGTAGCGATTTTGATAGCCCAGACGGTGCGCGGGTTATTTTAAACGTCAAATTCAACAGCCGCTATACAAACTTTCTACCATATTCCTCAAATTAACTGTTGCTCATCAAAAAGTCATTGGTCCAGAGTATTGGGGTGTATATCACCGATCGTTACTGTACGAGTCACTACCACTGTTTCGCGATAAAGTTTGAACATATATTATCTACTTATTTAGTACCTAATAGATTGATACTTGTCACGTCGAATGAATAGTTCCTTAAACTATCTTTTGATCAGGCTTAATTAAGAAAACAATGAATAAATATGTTTTTGCCATATTTATTGTACTTAGTTAGGTTATAACTTCCGTCACAAGGGTTTTGACTTATAACATGTAATACAAAGCGTTCAATAAAACTTTGCCATGATTTGAAAGCTTGTCTTGTAATGATCAAAACGTAATTTAAAGTTTACTACTTGTTTTGTTTATTTACTACTTGTTCACTTTTGCATTGTCGTTAGACGCTAATACGCGGCTGGATTGTGAAAAATTATACTTTATAAAAGGGAGTAAAAATCAATAAAC
This sequence comes from Cydia pomonella, assembly GCF_033807575.1. Lineage (NCBI taxonomy): Eukaryota > Metazoa > Arthropoda > Insecta > Lepidoptera > Tortricidae > Cydia > Cydia pomonella. The sequence continues at coordinate 17,695,465 of NC_084712.1, forward strand.
GGTACAATTGTTTATTTGTATGAACCTACTTTATTAGAACGTTATATTATCATCAGCAATTAGTTCTCCGACAAGTCTGTACTTCAGCTAATACCCTTCAAACTTACGGTACTTTTCAGTGACACGAAATTTTTTGACTGCCGTCCAACGAGTATGTTTGGTAAAACACGTACAGTTGCAATTTTGGCAATCCAATACACATAAATTATATATCTTAAAAAAGATCATAGACCCAGGTTTTGTTTTATGTAAGATTGAACCATCTAAAAAGGAAAATAAATGAATAGGGATTAAAATCACTTAAGTCGCGTATTTTTTGCATGTTTTTTATAACATTTTTCCTAATATTACATGAAATTATGCAAAACTGAGACAGCAAATTACTTTAGATTATATTGTAAGTGATTAAGCATTAAATAAGCGTTCAACCCATATATATAAATAAGAAGGGATTTGTACCTATAGCTTATCAGTAAAAATCCTGTGACAGAACATATGACCTAAGTACTAAAATGCTATAAATGAATTAGTTGATGTGCTAATCTTAAAAAAAATAGCACATTTTACGTGACAGCTACTCGATATAAAATTGAACTGTGATTATCACGGGCGAATGATAAGAAAATTACCTACTATCATTTTGACATCGAAATATACTTGCGTTGCGTTGCGTTGCGTCAGACAGTCATTATCATGACACTGATCATGATAATGACCTATAGCCTATAGGTACTAACATATCCTTACTCTGCTTAATATAGGGTGTAACAAAAAAATGGGCATCCGTTAATGCGGCAGGTCGTCCAAGTCGGCAAACCCTCGAAACAAACACCAAAAATTTTTCTGATCAAAAAAATGTTTCTTCTATTTTTTCCTAATCAGAACACAATACTGAATATGCCCTTAAACGGATCTCCCTTATCTTTGTTACACATTGTAGGTATATGGTCTATCGCACAGGTAACAGTTACAGATTGCGATATTTGTAATGCACAGTATCAGCACCAAAATCACTTTACGTTCGAGTTCGTTTTGGCAATAGTTTAGTTCAATTTATACCTACAATGGTATAATGCTATAAAAAATATAACTTCCACATTTTGGAACAACCTTTTTTCTTGCATCTCTAAATCCAAAGGTAGGGGCTTCAGTAAAAAAACGAGACAGCCTCGACCATCCCTAACGATCTGGAGAATGGCCGATACCGCTTTTTGATGGAGCGATCCAACACAGCCAATAGGCTTCTATATACATACATACATAGAAACATATAATCATGGGTAGGCAGAGACCACGGATTCCACATGCTACGATCCTGACATACCTCTTTCGCTTCCTTCACTACGTCTACGTCTCCTGGGCGTACTCCGAGGAACTGGTGTTGATATCCAGAGAGAAAAATGTATTTAGGTATACGGATTTGCTCGCATGGAGAAGCTCTCTTCTTTTTTTCTTTGAAAAGTGAAACGAGAAGAGCGCGATGCATTACTACTTTTTATCTATCTGCAGAAAAAAGGACATTAAAACAGTTATTCAATTTGGTTCAAAATATTTTTATTTTTTGTGACAATGTCTCAGTTTTCATCACTAATTCAAAATACAAAGTTTTATAAATTAAGCAACAGTAGTAACCATATTTTCGTACTCGGGAATGTCCTGGATGTACTCCGGCTGCTTCTCGCAGATGAAGGAGCGGGTCCAGTGGTCCGGGTCGCCGTCGTAGCAGTTGACGTCGTCGAAGTGCCCGTTGATGAACATGGCGCCGCAGAACTGGTTCGTCGCGTTGTTGGGCTCGCCGTGGTTCCACTTCAAGTACCCGGCGTCTTCGAGAGTTTGACCTGGTATCAGGTGTGTTTTTGTTAATGAAACTTTTTTTAACACGTACAGTAGCCAGCAGATATTTCGGAGCGCCCAAGACTCAAAAATATCTGAACAAGCGTCTTGATACTTGAATATTTTTCGGATATTTCTGAACACCTTGACCGCTTCGATATATCTGATGGCGGCTGTACATATTTTTGTTTTGATGCATGAGGGAGATAGGGAGTTTCTTAACGTGAATTTACCAGTTTAAGAGGAAAACATCATCGATTTATGTGTGACACATACGCTACCATCTCTAAGTGCTATGAAACATCACTTTAAATAGGTCTATTAATATACCCCTTATTAACATAATATCGAATAAATACTAATTGCTAACACTCGAATTCGGTAAGGTCATTTTCTGAATTTCAATAGGAAAGAATTAAATAAATAAATGGGTGAAAAGAAATCAGATATTGAACCCCAAATATCTCAGACTTGAAGATTATTTTCTACGCTAGAAATACTACGTCTAAAAAAATATATTTTAAATGTTCTTTAACTAAAAAAAAACTCACCATGAATAGTCATCCACAAGCCTCCTTCCCTGCCCCAGTCAACGAATCCGATGTGAGCTACTTCATTCACCCAATCAGGTACTTGACCTTCCCTACGACCGTACTGGTTAGCTCTGAACAGTTTCTTCAGCACTTCAGCTTCGTCGTCACTGTTGATGATGGCCAGATAGGCACCCTCACTATCGCAGGAGGCAAAGGCGTCCTTCCACCACTTATCTTCCCTGTGGAACTTGTAGCAGCTGCCGATTTTGGCGTTGTAAATGTAACCTACAGCAAAGAATAGAAATTAGTTATTGATTGGACAGCTTGCTGAAAATTTCGCAGGAATTTGTTGGACGAGGAAGAAAATAAACTTCATATTTTGGTAAGTGAGGTGAATTTTGTTAGTTGAATTTGGCTTCGTAAGGTTGTTTTGAATTAAAGTCGCCAGTGGTGGAAATATAATGAATTTCAAATTCGTTATTGTTTTTACCAACTATACAGACTCGTATTAAGGGGTTTTGAATTATTGGGATTATATGCATATTATAATACTACTAGTATATGATACTTTATCAGAGAACAACTTTTCTCTGTGAAGTCTAAAAATGAATTTTAAAATTAGTTTCCTAGATCTCTAAAAAAGTAATATTATATTTTTGAGGTAATTATTTAATTATGATTACAAAGATTTTAACAATCATGCTTACCGTTATCCTCAGGACCGCAGCTAGGTATCTTAGGGATGACGTCCTTCCTGAAGCAAATGAAAGGCAGCTCGTCAGTGCAGGCGCTGTCGACGAGCATTCCATCGTAATGCATGCTTACGCAGCTTTCATCGTTCTTAGACTCTGGTTTGCCGGGCGCCCATGGTACGGGTATATTTTTTAGAGGAGTACCTGCAATAAAAATATGTTAGAGGATAGCTCTTAACGAATTGTTACTGGACTCAAAGAAATCAGGGACACAGCCGTAGTGTCTTGACCGCGCTAGAGTGTTCAATTTTAATCCTTCTACATCTCGAATCTCTGTATGCCTCGCAAGAATTTTAAAAACGTTTTACGTCAAAAATAATAAGAATGTAAAGAACCGAAAAAACAAGGTCGTGTAAGAAAACGCCATTCTATGATGTTCTCACTAACACGTCAATCTAATATTAAATAGCTAGAATTGGGAGCTTAACCAGAGTTAGTACGACAACCCTTCATCATTATTTTAGACCTCCATTCTTTTGAAACAATTAAATTTTCTCTTTTTTTTTATCTATTTTCTCTTGTAACAAAGACAATAAATAAATCCAGTTAACCAAGTGGATCGATGTTATCAAATCAACGTGTAGGAATGGACTAAGAACAACAATTGGTATTTATGGTGACCAGTCTGCAATGGACTGATTAAGCTGTTAAACATTAAAATGTCTCGTTTATTACCTCCCAGAGAATAGAAAAGCCCTTTAGAGAATGTGTCGTGGATGCCGGTGAAGATGTAGGATGGCGTTTTGGGGTGAGCCAGCATAGCGCCGCTCATGGCCTCTAGAAGGGCCTCATTTTCTGGCGAAGCCAGCACACCACCTGAAAAATTCGGAATAATTTCTTATTTACTAACCATAGCAACGTTTCATGACTAAAAAAATATATTTACATGACAAATTAGTAGTAGCCATGAATAGATTGGAACTAAAGATTACTATTTTAATATGAGAACAAGAGAAATTCGTTGTTATATGTGTATTTAAAAAGCAAAGAACTGATGTGAATCTACTCCTTTTTTGATATAAATTTAAATGAATAAAAGCTATCTAAGTCACAGACATAAACAACTAGTTATCTACTCAGAATAAAATTGTTTAAGCCTGCATTGTAGCCACAATAAGGTATTTTCAATGTCATTCCAAATTATCTCTTGGACGTGGACGTTCACAAGTAAGATAACTTAATGATTTAAGTATCCAAACTAAATACTGATTTCGTCTCGTATCAAGAGGCAAAAGAGGAACATAAAATATGCTACGGTATAAAATATAATTGCGAGAAATAAGTATGATTTTTAGCGTAGACTTTTAATTCTAGTCCTTGGTGTCGATGTATCTTTTATAATATATCATTAATACAGTCATAAGAGAGGAGATCTATCCAAAATAACCTTAAAGCAGCCCAGGCCTTAACTTGGCCGTAGTGTTCATTTCCCCGATCATATCAAGAATTTTCAAAAGAGATAATTGATACTTTAACCTATTATCAAATCCGGCCTGCAGTTCTCCAGGTTTTGGGCGTACCGTGGACATTCAGCCTGCTCTTTGCCTGACTATAGTGTCTATATTCTTGCTATAGTCAGGTAATTCCTATAGTTAAGTGATCCATTACCTTCCTCGAAGCAGGTCAAGCGAGCTGTCCTCCATGTTGTGGGTTTATCGTGGACCTTCAGCCAGCCCTTGACTTGGCCGTAGTGGTCATAGCCGTCATCTGCGCAAAAAAAGTGTTTACAAATTACTGCTTTGCTTGCACGGGTAGATACAGTACCTAAAGTTGCAAAAGTGTAAACATAAATCTTTGACGTCGATTGTATTAGTTACTTACTATATTACTAAGTTACTAACACATGGATCATGTAGATCATTTGGAGAAATAAATAAACAAATATTTAAGAGAGGTATGGGCACTGTGAATATCATCTCGCTTTGTGTAGTAGGGCATCTCACAGCGAATGTCATTCCAGATCAAGAACAGAACCCAACTGGGGAAGTACCTCCACCTTACAGAAAACCGCAGCCAAATAACACTAGACCCTACTCATAGTCTTGTGTTCCTGCCGATGAGTAAGGTTCCCAGAGCTCAACGAGAGTGCGGAGTGTTAAGGTCGGCAACGAGCATGTAACCTCTGGAGTTGCAGGCGTCCATAGGCTATGTGCACTGCTTACCATACCGTATCCCATTCTTACATTTGTATGCACAAATAGTTACCTATTTGTTTATTTATTTTTCCTTTACATTAAAACTTCAAGAATGCACAAACAGTAAACACAATAATAGTAGATGAGTGTCTGATTTTACTCAAATTAAATATTTTTGTTGATAAACCGACTATGGATTTTTTTGGAAATCAGTTAAAAATGTAGCAACGACCAAAAACAATCGGCCTAGCAGTTTCGAAAGAACTCATACTCGTACATTACTTATTACGTTCTTAAACAACAAACATACATTAACCGCTAAAACCATACACCTGATACACCGTACCAAAACTCAGTAAGGCCAACATTATATTTTTTATAAATGTTATTAATAGCACAACAAAATTAATAAGAAGTTCCGAAAAAACATGTTTCAAAGCAAGCTAATCACGAATTGCAAAAACATTTCTTGGAATTGTACCGGTCTGTGATAAAAATGATATAAAAATAAATTATCATCCTCAAGTTAGAGGTCAAGCACCTATCAGTGCCAATAATTTAAACAAGTTTTTTTTTTATTAATGCTTTTTGTATTCCTGGAGCGGTAATCAGATTTGACAACTTTGAACCTTGCCACAAAGCGCACCAAAAAGCTCTAGAATCCGTCTAAGGTAACTTCTCACCGCTTAGAACAGAAGAAAGTGAGAGAATGTCATAAAAGTCATACTTTGATATATATGACCTTATTACACTTTGTCATTGCAAATGCCATGAGTGCCAGCATTAGCTTAGTCCAAATCTAGATCGTATCGTAATCAAGAACAAATCAAGTTAAGATTTAAAAATAAGGTTATCGCTGTTGGTGTTAATTTAAACTGGTTGTTGTCGGATTAAGTGTTAACATGAAAACTAACCTCTCGACAAAGTATTTAGATATTTATGAGTACCTTGTTCTCTCCCACATATATCATAAATAAGAACAAGAAAAAAACGGTAACTACTATTTATTTACTTTTGTTTTTAGAGAACCTGTGATTTCCATAAATACTTGAAATAGGTAAGTATTTGAATGAAGTAATGTTTTCAATGTAGCCCGCGTATAAAAATAAAAAGGCCGAAAATTTCTTATAGATAATTAAGCAAAGCAAAAGCGGTAAAAAAAGCCAAACAACTTACCTGCGGCCACAGCAGAAATAACAAGAGCAAAAATCAAATGCGTAAAATACATTTTTACGCTTTCATCAAACTTTACACTTAAATGGTTCCAAAGGAACTGACTAAGATACATCTTACACGTGAATATATACCCGATATACTCAGGAATATAACTAGTATACTTAATCACTCAATATTCTCATATCATTATAGACTCTATCACCTTCGAATACGATCTATAATTAGATAAGTAACTTCTTTTACGAAGCTTATCACCGTTCGTATTTGGAAGTAAGTGTGTGCATGTAAGTTCATAATGAAAAACCCTGCGGAATGGGATAAAACATTATGTCATCTATATAAATATTTGTTTGTATTCTTGTATTCCCTGTATTCGAAGTGCGTGGGGGAAATTCAAGCGATGATAACGCACCACGTAGGACAAAGGCCATCGTCGATTTTGTATAGACACTTGGGCCCAGAACAAACTGGAGCGTTTTGGATTAAAAAGAAGGTTTTATTCATCGTCAGATTTTTCGATTACGATGGTAAAAACAGAATCACAAAATAAAACGGGAATATGAAGAAATTCTGCAGTGAAAACATGAATCTGAAAATAAAAACTTATAAACACCTATACTATTCATACTATTCCGTAAAATAAGTGTGGTATTTTTCATAAACAGTGACGAAATCTGGGGTGTAAATAAAAATGAAATCATTTTCTCATGTAATAGTTCATTATTTCCTAATGTAAGTGAATATAATGTTAATTGACCATTTGTAATACTTCTTTCAATAATAATAAAGTTTATTTTAGGTTGGCGTTGCTTGCAAATATTTGAAAAATTGAAAAAAAGATCGATAACCTTTTTGACAGAAAAAAAGATCGATGACGCTACATGAGTGACTGAAGTTACATAAATTATAGGACTAGATATCATCCTCATCCTATTGTAAGTAAAAAGTTTCAGCTCAATAGATTGATTGTAAGCTAGAGCTTAGCCAGTCGTTTTAAATGAGGGCTTAACTACGTTTGTAAGAAGAACCGAGCTTGCTGGGAACCCTTAATGACACTTGACAGCATTCCGTTTAAGATCGCACTTTTGATATTTGACAGGCAATCTTATACAGCAACACACTTAACTGTCCATCGGTGGAGCTTATGCCTTTTGTAATAAAGTCCACCTATGGACAATTAATATAGTGTGGGCAATGGTACATTCACAGGGTACATTCTAGACCTACATGTGCTCAAATCAGAGCGAATAGGGGTGTACCATCTAAATTTAGTACGAGTACATTAGGGTGTTTCACTTTTGTATGGAGAAAAAAAAATAGTGATATTTTTCCTTACTTCACTCACCAATCGAGTCTCCCCTCTTTAAGCACTATCTATTTAAATTTTCAAAAGAATCGTAAAAATTTTAAAGGTTGCACAAATTGAAAAGGTAGAGGGAGAATACATTGCGTGAAAATTAACTATGTTCTAAATTAACAAGATATAATGAACTGATACTAAATTAAAATCGAAAGCACTTTTCCTTTGGAAACAGATGAAAAAACTAAATCTTAATTAGAACATTTATCGAGTAACCGAAATCCAAGTTTAATACTTTTTTTTCACTTCGATGGCAGACGCTCAAACAATATTCTACTCTCCGATGTAGAGTCGTCGGTTATTTGAAAAAATCTTTGTTGATATTGTGCAACCTTTAAAAATTTACCGATTTTTATTTTTTTGGCATATAATATTTTTTTATCAGTGAAAACAAGAATTTAAGCGAAGTCAGATGAAAATCGAATATTCAGGAAAGTTAAATACCCTAAAGTACATCATATCATATCCGTTACGTTTATTGCCAGTGATACAATTGGCGGGCTTAAAGCGTTAGGCATTCTCTACCAGTCAACCGTTTTGAACAGTTGTTTGGTAATTTGATTTCTAATAATAGTCAAAGTGTAATATTCATTTAATAATTAAATTGCATCGTTTAGGCGAATCGTGAGTTTTCAGTTCGGGGCGAACTATTACCTAGTTATAGTTCGTGTCATCCACGATGACGCGCAGATTTGTCAAATCTAACCTTTAATGACATGACAATACGAGTCAAGGCACACGTCTTCGTAAATGACACGATCTATACTTATATTGTTTTTCATAATATTTGGATATAAAAGTTTACTAAACTTACCAAATAAGTCTAAAGGGTTTTTACCCACGTGTGGTATTTATACGTCAGCTCATTATACTAGATAAGGTAATGACTTTTGACACTTGAAATCACATTAAAGATTCAACAAGACATAGTTAAATTATAACCGTCGTGCGTCATTTTATGTAGTTACCTACATACTGTAATATATTTGTTTATGTAGGTATTCTGTAGTTGCACTGAACTGCATGAATTTGCAAATAAAATTCTAACCAACTTTTAAGAAAATGTAGCTTAATATATAATTTCCACGAAGATTATGTTGAACATGATCGGTTCAGCCATTAATGAGCTTTTCCAAAAACTTTCCTTTTTGTGTTCCTGCTGGTGAGTAACGTTGCCTGAGCTCAACGAGGGTGCGGAGTGTTAGGGTCGGCAACGCGCATGTAACTTCTCTGAATATGTTGAGAGTGTGTTGTGGGTACTCGGACAACGATAAATACTTATATACATAGAAAACACCCATGATTCAGGAGCTAATATCTGTGCTTATCACACAAACAAATGGCCTTACCGGGATCCGAACCCAGGACCATCGGCTTCATAGGCAGGGTGACTAGGCAAGACCGGTTGTCAAAATGTATGTATTGTTTATTGTTCATAGAAAAATAAATAAGAGAAACACCAAGAATACGAGAAACAAAGAGAATTAAATACAACAAAGGCCAACTTATCCCTATATTATCATATCTTATGAAACTATGGAACCCTCCATTATGCGTGGCCCAACCGTAAGCTTGTTTTGCCACCAACATTGTTTAAAAAAGTTCAGTCTTTTGTAGTCATGTTACGAGCACAATATCAGACTCCATATAAGAGCCTCGAATCGCGTCCCTGTAGCGCCAGCAAAGAGAATTTGAAATAGAACTGCCATCTTTTAATCATGCGATTAAAACTTTTAGAACGCCATTTGACTTTGATCCTTATTCTTTTACAGATATGTGTTAAATTTGTTAAATATGTATAAAAAATGGCGCCATCTTTTTTTATATTTATTTAGAAGAATCTTACCGGGCATAACCCAACGGTTATGGCGTCGTCATCACTCGAAACGATGCCGATAACTTTGGCCTCTGTACCCCTAGTGTAAATATTTTCGACAGCGAAACGTGACGTACGCGTTTGCGTTAAGTGTCATTTTGTATGAGATTTTTGACTTTCCAAAACGTCCCGCTTGGCGCACTGTTCAAAAACCCATACAAAATGAGACTTAACGCAAACGCGTACGTCACGTTTCGCTATCGACTAAAATTACACTAGGGGTACAGATCTATTAAATGGCGCCACTTTTTGATGTTTAACAAATTTAACACATATCAGTGAAAGAATTAAGGATCACAGGCAAATGGCGTTCTAAACGTTTTAATCATGTGTCGAAAGATGGAAGTAAATTTACTGTGGCTACCATTTTTTGTTTGATAATCCACCTGTATTTCGAATCCTCTTTGGCGCCAGTAACGATGTACCTAATCATTTTCAGAGACCGACTCTTTTCATGAAATTTTCCGAGTTATGCACACAGTAGGTACATTAGGGCGTATATTCCTTTCGAAGGTTAACGAACCAGCCCAGATTCTATTAGAGATACCGTCAGAGTCCTGTACTGGCGGGGACGATGGTAAACTATTAGCGAATTTAGGAATCGTCAGAGGTACCAATAAGAATTGCCAAAGTAATCCATTACATTCATGGCCACTCATTCTTGTTAACGGTAGTTGTAAGTACGGGAGTTATGTTAAAACTAAATACTTAACTTTTTTTTATTTAAACTTTATTGCAAAAAGATATACGATTACGTACAAATGGCGGATTTGATGCCAAAAGGCATTCTCTACCAGTCAACCACAAGGCCAAACAGAAACACTAAAAGATGGTACAAGGAGAAACGAACAATCCAGTAACAGGTTGGCTTAAAGAAATGAGAAATTTTATTTTCGAAAACCAGAGAATAAAGACAATAGATATAGTTTAATGCATTTTATAATGACAAACTAGAACATATCCAGCATTAAAAGCAAATGCTATAATAAACCAAATTGCTCCGTTTCTTTAACTTCGCGTAACTTGCTTCTGATCGTCTGCATTACACTTTGGACACCTTTCAAGTCGAATATCTTTAATTACTTTTGGATTTTCATTGTTAATTTTATGTAATTCTCAAAATAACTTGCCACCCATCGCTATACACATATAAATGTACTTAAAATTGCCCAAAAACCTTCGAGCCTTAAGGACATTCGGAAGTATGGAATCATTTAGTACTTTTGCCACAAGCGCGTAAAATTAGTCAAAAACACCATCACATACATTTTTACCAAAACATGCAACTCTCCGAACGTTTCTAAAGTGCCATCAATTGCAGATCTGTGGGCAATTTCCAGTGGAATAATATTGTGAAGGATGGCTTTTAATGGACGAGAAGCTAATATGCCGAAATAAATAAAATTAATGGTAAAAAGACAGTTGTGAATATTGACTAAAACGTTGGACAAAGCATTATGGTCGGAAAACACTACAAAAAATCTAAGGTGGACTTTATGTTATAGGTATTATTGTGTTTGCTTATAATGTCGAATATGCTCTAGTTCGTCATTATAACATAATCCAAAAACTAATAGCTTATGGTATTTATTTGTGTATTCTAAAATAAAACTTTTCAATACTTTAAGAGGCAATTCACAAATAAATTATTACAAAGGCAAACATTGTTTAATATATTATATTCTTACATAAACATACATATATATTATATAAATAAATATACTTATACATATATGGGAAAGCTTTATTCAGCAGATATTCTCGCATATTATGATATGCGAGCTATGGCTCGCAAATGGGATGAATTCGTTTTTTTCCACGCATGGAATGAGCACTCTCAGTTTACTTAATTGTCGATGGTTTTATAATATTATACACACGCAGAATTAAAATTGTATCTTATTAAGGGCAATGGAGGCGAACTGATCCGAATTATATTGGCTAAAACCGGTTCTGAAGTTTTGGCTATACCTGCCTAACAAAGGAGGATGAGCTAATTAACCCATTTGACAAATAAGGGCAAGCGTGACATACACCGGATAGATTATTCTAAGTTGTAAAAAATGTACAACTTTTACTAGGTAGTTCCAAATCTTTCTTCTTCTTCCTCGCGTTGTCCCGGCATTTTGCCACGGCTCATGGGAGCCTGGGGTCCGCTTGACAACCTAATCCCAAGATTTGGCGTAGGCACTAGTTCTTACGAAAGCGACTGCCATTTGACCTTCCAACCCAGAGGAAAACTAGGCCTTGTTGGGATTAGTCCGGTTTCCTCACGATGTTTTCCTTCACCGAAAAGCGACTGGTAAATATCAAAATGATTTTTCGTACATAAGTTCCGAAAAACTCATTGGTACGAGCCGGGGTTTGAACCCGCGACCTCCGGATTGCAAGTCGCACGCTCTTACCGCTAGGCCACCAGCGCCAGTCCCAAATCTGTGTGTGAAATAAGTTATCGCCGCAAAAAGTAGTGCGAGTTGAAACGTGACTACATATTTTTTTCGATACTAAGTTCGTGTGTCGCAGATCATAAAGGTTTTGTTATTGTCAACGATTATGTGTCACGATATTTTAGTTTTTTATTCGGTTTTCTTGTTTTTTAGGGTTCCGTAGCCAAATGGCAAAAAACGGAACCCTTATAGATTCGTCATGTCCGTCTGTCTGTCCGATTCTGTCACAGCCACTTTTTTCCGAAACTATAAGAGCTGTACTGTTCAAACTTGGTAAGTAGATGTATTCTATGAACCGCATTAGGATGTTTACACAAAAATAGAAAAAAAAAAAAAATTTTGGGGGTTCCCCATACTTAGAACTGAAACTCAAAAAAACTTTTTTCATCACTCCCATACGTGTGGGGTATCTATGGATAGGTCTTTAAAAATGATATTGAGGTTTCTAATATAATTTTTTTCTAAAGTGAATAGTTTGCGCGAGAGACACTTCCAAAGTGGTAAAAAGTGTGTCCCCCCCCCCTTAACTTCTAAAATAACAGAATGAAAAATCTAAAAAAAAAATATGATATACATTCCCATGCAAACTTCCACCGAAAATTGGTTTGAACGAGATCTAGTAAGTAGTTTTTTTTTAATACGTCATAAAAATTAAAAAAAAATTTTTTTTTCATCAAACCCATACGTGTGGGGTATCTATGGATAGGTCTTCAAAAATGATATTAAGGTTTCTAATATCATTTTTTTCTAAGCTGAATAGTTTGCGCGAGAGAACCTTCCAAAGTGAAAAAAAGTGTGTCCCCCCCCCTGTAACTTCTAAAATAACAGAATGAAAAATCTAAAAAAAATATATGATATACATTACCATGCAAACTTTCACCGAAAATTGGTTTGAACGAGATCTAGTGAGTAGTTTTTTTTTAATACGTCATAAAAATTTAAAAAAAAATTTTTTTTCATCAAACCCATACGTGTGGGGTATCTATGGATAGGTCTTCAAAAATGATATTAAGGTTTCTAATATCATTTTTTTCTAAGCTGAATAGTTTGCGCGAGAGAACCTTCCAAAGTGAAAAAAAGTGTGTCCCCCCCCCCCCTGTAACTTCTAAAATAACAGAATGAAAAATCTAAAAAAAATATATGATATACATTACCATGCAAACTTCCACCGAAAATTAGTTTGAACGAGATCTAGTGAGTAGTTTTTTTTTAATACGTCATAAAATTTAAAAAAAAATTTTTTCATCAAACATACGTGTAAGGTATATTGGATAGGTCTTCAAAAATGATATTTAGGTTCCTAATATCATTTTTTTCTAAACTGAATAGTTTGCGCGAGAAACACTTCCAAAGTGGTAAAATGTGTGTCCAAAGTGGTAAAATGTTGAACAAGATCTAGTAAGAAGATTTTTTTTAATACGTCTGAAATTGTACGGAACCCTTCATGCGCGAGTCCGACTCGCACTTGGCCGCTTTTTTTTGTTCGCTCTCTCTCGTCTCGCAATAAAAAAAATCAAGTATATAAAAAAACCTTTGCGTTAGTTTGTCGCTTACTCTTATTGGTTCATAGGTAGGCCAGTGTCAATACAAATCTGCCCATCCTCCTATATGGTATTTTTTTAAATTTCTTGGGTACAGAAAAGACAACTTATTTAATAAGAGAGAACCTGACAGCTGTGTTTTAGGTTTTAGGTTGTGCTGCTTAGCGTTTGTTCCTGTGTTCCAAAATCAACCTAAAATTATCTTGTTACGATTAAGTACCACCTACTGACATAATTGACTAAATACAAAATACACAAACTTAGTATTTAATAAATTGAACTACGAACATAGCGAGTGGTTCGAAAAGTGGAGTTTTGAGCGTTATGAGGATTAAACACACTTTGCTCCCGGGTGAAGCACAAAAATATTGACCACACCAAAGCGAGGAAAATACTAACTGTAAAACGTTACAAATCAAACTCAAATTAATATAATAAATAAAAACATTTTATTTATACAATTAACAATTAATAAGAATTACAGTAAAATGTAAATAAAGGTACAATACAAACTTAAACTAATTAAAAACTAAAAATCTATATCTAAAGAGGGCCCCTGGGGCATAGTGCCAAAGATACTGGCAGCATTTCCCCGCTGAATCGCAACGCTTATTTGTTGAGCGAGGAAGCTGCCAGCTCTTTTGTCCCCTGTAACGTCAACCAGCCGTTTGGCCAAATCATTAAAGATGATCCCCATACTTAAATATTTATCATTCAAACTCATCACTTAATAGTCAATTCTACCAGCCAGAGTTAGCCATTATTTGAATGAAATTGAAAATTATATCTAAATAATTATTCGAATGAACAAACATTCGTCGTGGGATTATTCGCGAATTAGGTATATTATATTTTCGAATTATAAATGAATTATTCGTTATTTTATTCGAATAAATAACACAAATGATATTTTAGTACATTTTCAGGATAGCAAATTGAATAGGTAAGTAACTCCAGAGTATTTGAGGGCCAAGGAATTTATTACATCGCAGGTAACCAACTATAAAGATACATAATATAAATTAAAGAGCGAGAAAGTTTCACGCAGAGACCTATTTTCTTATTTGTTTGTAATTATTACTTTACACATTAGGATATACCTAGGTAACCGACATTAAACCTACCAGATAAACCTATATAAAAAAAACATTGTTTTTCTAATTATTTGGATAGAAAACAGCTAAATATTTATTTTGTAAGCTAACTATTCGACCAAAATTATTCGCGAATAATTTTTCGTGGACTATTTTATTCATGATTTTCATGAATAATTTATTCGTGGAATAAATAAATACAATGTACCTTTTTTCAACGATCAACTAAGATAATTCTAACAAACCTGATCATAGTCGTAGTGAGGTTGCGTTTATATATTAAGTTCCTCTGGCCACCTCCGTCAGATCAGCTCGATTGTTGAATTTTATAACAAAATCTAGTAAAATAGATAGCAAATGTATTACGATAATGTGAATATTAAATTAATATATGGCAATGATAAAAAAACCGGACTTGAAAGTTTCAAAATGTACGTTTTTTTTTTAAATCGAAAAAGCTAAAAAGTAATGATACAATATTTCACCGACAAAAACGCAATCTTCTTGTTTTTCATACTAAGATGGGTTCTCAGTTGGATCGTGTCACAAATCACATTCTTTAGATTTTTAGCGAAGTTCAAAATTTGAATGCCATTGTTAAATCGATATCGAGGTTATTATTACGCAAGAATGCCATTTACACATATAAGAAATTTGTTCTAACAAAATTTGTTTTTGTACTAGCCATACGTTGCGGTTTTTAAATTCATCATAGAGGATATATGATACGTGTATAGATAAAACAAATAATTTTACTTAAGAGGAATCATTATTGGCCATTTTGGCCTTAGAAAAATATTTTTTATATGAGTTCAATATTACCAGTACCTGTGTTATTTTGCTTTTATTTATTCTTGGTTTTTATAAGAAACAGGCTATTTTAAATATCGTCGTTGTCACTCAAGATCGTATCGTGGTCGTTTAAATGTGTTATCTGTATGATGAATAATATTCATTATGTAACATTAACAGGAATGGAATTTCTTATAGTAGTTTAGATACAGGGGGAGGGGGAAGGTTAGTAATTAAGATCAGCGCTGGAAGCCACCAGCAACATGCTGACATCGGGCCATTTCGTGGCACTGTATAAATAGTTTCTATGTTTTTGTTATATTATGTATTTTTTCTTGTTTCTGTTTAGGAATAAAATAATTTTATTCTATTCTATAAAAGCCGACTTTAATAGCAAGATTTTTACTAATAACAACCATACTAGCCTGCCTTACTCGTAATGAGAAACAAATAGCTGTACGTATGCCTGCCAAAATCTGAAAGCATGGCAATGTACATGCTTTCAGTTTTCGGCAGGCGTATAAGATTCCTCCGAGAAGGTAATGTAACTGTAGATTATAGGTGCTTATTTATTTATTTAATCTTTACTGTACAAAAAAAAACCTTATAGTACAAAAGGCGGACTTAATGCCATGAGGCATTCTCTACCAGTCAACCTTTAGGCAAAGCAGAGAGATTATAGGTTTGTTTTAGTACATTTTTCACCAGTAACTCTTTTTATCACATATTGCATAAAAATTACCATTAGACAACTCATAAATAGAAGTTACATGTATTGTATGTTACCATTGGATGTTGATGATATTAGTACCCAGGTATGTCCATAAACTACGCCCAAAAGAGAGGTATGGGCAGTCGGTCATCTCGCTTTGCGTGGTAGGGCACAGCACATCGGATGTTATTCCAGATCTAGAGCTGAGCCCAACTGGGGAAGTACCATACAGAAAAACACAGCCAAATAATACTAGACCCTACTCATAGCGTTGTGTTCCTGCCGGTGAGTAAGGTTGCCAGAGTTCAACGAGGGTGAGGAGTGTTAGGGTCGGCAACGTGCATCTAACTCCTCTGGAGTTGCAAGCGTACATAGGCTACGAATACTGCTTACCATTAGGCGGGCCGTAAGTAAGTAAGTTGTTTGCCACCGACATAGTATAAAAAAATGTCAAATGACAATTTTAAAATAAAATAACATAGCAAGCCTATTTCCTTGAAATTATTTCGATATTATCACACGTTGCAAAATTTCGCTTATAGCCAATTGCTCAACTAGAAATTTACATTTGTCCGATTAATGTCCAGGGCATGCTATACATATATATTTCATTCGTATTTTGATAGTATTTGAGAACAGAGTTAAAAACATACAGTATTTTATCAGACATAAGTATAACAAAGATAATGGGGTCAGGGGGCAGTGGCCCCCAAATCTTCAGTCTACATACAACGGTTTAATAGATAGGTTTGTAACTGCAAATTTGTGAAAATGTGGTTAAAAATTGTGTTAATCGTTTTTGGTGTTTCGGTAAGTGGCATTTACGGAAATGTTATGAAATATTAGAACATATTAGACGAATCGGTACGTGTTTTACTCAGTACTACCACAGTTTTGAAAGAGTCCGTCTGAGCTAACTCTGCGATGGGTTGATATGCGGTAGAGTGTATCATCAGCCGTACATCAGTGTACATCAGCCGTAAAAGTGCATGGTGACTTTATCAATGAATTTATTAATAATTTCTTCATGAAATTTCGCAGCTTACTGTACATGTGCGAGTGCCTACACCATTACAATAAAAATGTAACGTTTCCAGTGGCAGTGACTTGTTTTGATCTCTGCCAAGTTGTTGTTCATTCGTAGATATAGTAAAGCTCGATCGGAACCGCATTGAGTCCTCCATGTAAATTTCTAGATACTTCAACATGCTTCAACTATGCAATGCAATTCCGTACTAAACCTACTCATATGGTTGCCATTCTTACCTAGGTTTATCGCGAATAAAAGATTCTTATTCTTATTCTTAGGGAAATTCCCGCTGTAAAGCCCGGAACAAAGACAGACTAATAATAATAATTCAGCCTATATACGTCCCACTGCTGGGCACAGGCCTCCTCTCATGCCCGAGAGAGTTCGGGCTATAGTCTTCACGCTAGCCCAATGCGGATTGGGGACTTCACATACACCTTTGAATTCTAAAACTCTTCGCAGATGTATGCAGGTTTTCTCACGATGTTTTCCTTCACCGAAAATAGTGGTGAATATCAAATGATATTTCGTACATCAGTTCCGAAAAACTCATTGGGACGAGCCAGGATTTGAACCCGCGACCTCCGGATTAAAAGTCGGACGTCATATCCACTCGGCCACCACCGCTTCATAACACAAAACACACACAACACAAACACAATACAACAAAACAGACTAACAGCAGTTTTTTAGAAGTCCATTAAAATTATACATACAAGCAAATGTGTGGGTGGGTACGTTAGACAATTTTCCTGGGGTAATAGTGAATTTATGAGGGACGGAAATAATGCAATTATCGCTTTTGAATGGAAACGGCCGGACAGAAACCATGGCTCCAAGCATGTGTGCTCATAGCCACAGACCGTTGGAAGCGACTTACGACAAGTTAGATGGAACTAGGACAAAAATGTTTATGGGAATAGAAGGAGAGGCGTGGCGTCTAGTACCCTGTGCACCTCTGGGGTGCCTTAAGAAAACAACAATAATAAAATAGCAAAATTCCTATTTTTTATTTCAGGCTTCTAGCTCCCTAGATGTCGGAGGGGTGCTCTCTGGCAACCGGATGGGGGGAGTTCCCCTGGGCGTCTCGTTGAGCGAGGGCGAGCTGGATGTGGAAGGGATCTGCAGCAAGCAGGGTGTGGCTTGCTTGAACTGCTCGCTGGCTATCAAGTGTGTGATATTGCCGGTAGGATGGCTAAAGGTTTGTGTTTATTTTTCAAACTTACCTATACTAGTTGTAAGGGTAAATACCTATATCATTGCCGCTCCTGCTTTCCAATTCGGTAATGATATTGCTAGAGTATTCTCTAATGACGGGAGTTACTAATGTGTAATGTGTGCTAGATAATTCCAAATGTACAGCCAAATTGCGTAATATATAGTAAATTAATGTTTAATAGATTAGACAGCAACAACATTTATATCTATATCTATATCTATATCTATATCTATATCTATATCTATATCTATATCTATATCTATATCTATATCTATATCTATATCTATATCTATATCTATATCTATATCTATATCTATATCTATATCTATATCTATATCTATATCTATATCTATATCTATATCTATATCTATATCTATATCTATATCTATATCTATATCTATATCTATATCTATATCTATATCTATATCTATATCTATATCTATATCTATATCTATATCGTTGATCCCCTGGAGGATGGGCCGTGCGCTGGTGTGGGACGCTACTTGCGCCGATACGCTGGCAGCTTCCTACTTGCCAGCGACCAGCAGAAACGCCAGGGCGGCGGCTGACGCCCGAGAGCGCTTTAAAACTAATAAATATAGCTGTCTCGGCACCAACTACGAATTCGTAGCTTTTGGTGTCGAGACACTTGGTCCGTGGGGCAAGGGTGCGCGTGGGCTCCACAGGGAGCTTGGAAAGCGATTGAGGGAGGCAACGGGAGACCCTCGCGCAGGCAGTTTTCTCGCGCAAAGGCTTGCCGTCGCGATACAGCGCGGGAATGCTGCCTGCGTGATGGGCACCCTGCCCAGAGGCCAGGGTCTGTTTTAGGTATCTTTTTTTTTTCTAGGTAGGTTTAGTTTTAGTAGTTTTATTTTATAAGTAGTCATAATTCATTCTTTGGTATGTATATGTCATACGTGAGATGTGTCAATACATCTACGAATTTACTTCTGAATATGTGATGATAGACTGCGGATGGTGGAATTAAATAAGTACCTTTTATAATTTTGAGGAAGTGCCATTCCTAAACACACTCGTCTGAATGCATTCAATAAAATAAAACAAAATCGTGTAAACCAATAAGAGAAGACTATATTGTGTGTTGTACAGTCTGGATCACTACAACATATCAGACATGTCTGTGTACTTGGAGATTTTATTAACATCGTTTATTTGAATTATTCTTGTTACTTTAAAATATTTTGGCTTGGTTCAGATCTTCATGAGTATAAAGCTACTCATGAAGATCTGAACCAATCCATGATTTAAATAGAATATGTTAAAGTAGATGACGTAGATGGTAACAATTTGATTACGAATACACTACCTGTTTTACAGATCCCGTTGGAATCTTGTGACGAAGGCATGACTTGCAACGCCCACCTCGGTGGTTGCTCCGAACAACATGTTCCTGAATGCGACTTTGCCACCAGCGAGTATCAACACTCATGTGAACAGGTTGGCTAAGATACTTGTTTTAAGTAAAACTTTGGTAGGGGTTATGGTGGGTATGTCAGTTAATAGTACATTACGATATAAGTGCGAAAAATAGGAAATTCGAAACGAGTAGCGATAAATTAAAACACGACCGAAGGGAGTGTTTTAAATCGACACGAGTTGCGAATTACCCTAACTATAAGCTGCCTATTCAATTGAAGAAAACAGGCAAGTGGAATACCAAAACTAAACCAGGGTTTATTTTTCAGATTGGCATGTTTCCTGATGCCTATGACTGTAGGAAGTTTCACATCTGCTCGCCTCCAGAAGACAGTCCTACTGGTAGACCAGCAGATCACCGCAACGCCCTGTGTCCCAGACACTACGGCTACAATCCGACGACTGCTCAGTGCTCGGTGAGAGAAGTATTAATTATCGATAAGACTGAAGATCCTAACAAGAGACCGGCAGGCCACCGCACCGGTATTACTCCTAGGGACTACAAATATCAATCTAGTGACTGTTTAGTGTTGGCAAGTGTAACAGAAGAACTTTCAATGCTCGCTTTTTGAAGACTGCCTTAATGATACCGGCAGACTGATATTTATTCCAAGCGCTACGACTTATTACTGCTTGCAAACGTTTGCTCAGTTATAGCTATTATGAGAAAAGTTCCACATCTGCTTACCTCTTGAAGGACAATATTAGATTCATGATAAATAACTGCGCTGTATAGACAAGTCGAACCAAACCTTTAAATAATCCCCCATCAAACCGATGACCTATCTATAACCCGACCTGCATTAATAATAGCAGACGTATTCCGCGGTCGCATTACCCGCATAGCGACACGCAGCTAATCCAGAATCCCCTGAGATTCCGCGCATTATGCCAACATGCCACTTGCGATGCGATACAATACGTGTAGGATAATATAGGCTACTGCTAATTTAGATTATCCAGTTAATTTGTAACCATAGTACGCCTTTAATTGATGTCCGTATTGTCCGTTATGGAACTTGGTTTCTTACCAATTTAAGAATTAGTCTGGAATAATAGGTACTTTTAGAATTTGGTACCTAGGTATTTTATCCGTATTATAATTTATACAGAACTTTTGTGCCTTAGGCATATAGTTGATAAAGTATGCTTAAGTAATAATTAATTGTATCGATTTCCTACTCATCAAAGCATTTGCTACCTCTTTCAGATTCCACTGAAAGACGGCCAATGCGAAAAGAGACCCGTACCCACCTGCACCAAAATCGGTCAAACAGGCGTACTTCCAGGCAGCCCCAACCACTACTACGTCTGCCGCATGAAGTACAACAACCTCCAACCACAAATTTTCCTCTGTCCCCACGGCTGGTACTTCGTCGACGGCTTCTGCCGACCAGAACCCGACGTCAAATTCACCACTGAAGCGACCACAGTAAAAGCGACCGAAGTGTCTAGATTAGAGAGTTTCTTTTCCACTGAGAAGGCAAGCACATACAAGCCAGATACTTTCTTGGCTGACAAGTTTGATTTGGCTAATTATGAGGTTGCTGATGATGAACAAAGAGCCACGGCAGATTCCTGGGAAAATAACGTTTCTTGGTAGAGGAATCTTAGAATTAGTTGTTAAGTAGAATGTCTCAGTACAGCCTGATAAGATGAGACAACGCCAGTCTTAACACACACACATTCGAATGGCAGAGTGTTGGATTCATCGTTCTTATCAAGACAACAATATGGCACCAACAGCAACGCAATTTATCAAGAATAGATAGTAACATTGCCCATTTCCCGCAGCTACATTTAAGTATGTGTAGATATGGAGAATGATTGCTTAATTCAGAATCATAAGAAAACTAGTAGTTGTAGAATTTATTGTGATTAAATCGTTTTGTAATATTGATCAACTTTTTTTGTTGTTTTTCTAAGTCGTTGACAAAGTGACAACAGTAGCACCGTCTGTTTTAGAAGAATTAATGTTGTACATCAGTATCACGTTTTGTTATTTCTATTTCTACTGGAATGCTTAGAAGATGTCCAGATGAAGATGGCCGAAGAATTATGAAAACGACTTGTTTTAAACTATCACAAAAAGCATGTTTCGTGAACTTAAATACCGTAAAATCATTTAAAGAGTTATTTTCCCCTGGAAAACTATTGCTCCGGCTTGCTATCGCCTAAGGCAACCAGTAAGCCGAAGCTGCGGAGCCAAGCGAAGAGACAACTATTGTTGTGCTTCGCAATAACAACGATAAAACAATAAAAAGTAGGTTTCATAATGACACTATTCATCGAAAATTTTACAAGTCCTAAAATCCTCCTAACTTTGAGATCAAATATATCCGCCATTATTGATTTTAAAGAAAAAAAAAATCTAACAAAACATGCTTAATTTAGCGTATTATCTACGATATAGACATCAAAAATATGCGTCATAATAACATCACATGGATGATTTTTTTCCTGTTTGGGGTGCAAACTTCTTTGCTTTTTTAGTCCAACCGATTCGTTCCAGTTGTCAGCAAGTGCAGATTTGTGTACTTGGCGCTTTTTAACAGCTTGTTTGAAACTGTAGTTAAGGCTGTAAATAGGACCGATAAGATTAGATTAAGGTAATGTAGCTCACCTCAGCAGGTCAAGTAATTCCACTGTTGTCCGCTACAGCAGCCTTGATACAGGCGATGTGATGTCACTGTCAATCGAATCAAAGACATCGCCCCCGTCAACGCTGTAGTAACCCTACAAGAACAGCGCTACTGTAGTCGTTATCTGAATACAATCTTTATATAAATAGTTAGCGGAAATCCGTATCGTTAACACAACCAACAAAACACACGAAGAAATCACTGACAGCACTCTCTGTACCATTGTCGACGTACTTCATATCATAATCATGACTAACGTTACTCATGGATCCTCCCATCACTTGAATTCTTCTTAAACACATACGAGAAAAGAATATCCCACCAAAACATTTTATGTAAAGTGTTGCCAAGACTAACATGCGCCTATAGTTTTCACACTAAAAAGTCATCAGATCTCTTAATACCAAGACTTTTACTCCGTTAATCCTAATCCTTTAACTCTATAAATCCTAACTTCACAAGCTCTAACTATATAAAGCCATCATCTTGGTTAAACAGTACAGCTTGGCCGTTTCATTGCTGTTACAAATTTTGACCACGAGTCCAATGTCACCTTACCTAAAAAAATTTAGCTCTCTAGCGTTATTCTAACCGAAACTACGAGGGTCCGAAAATACGACGAAACGTGCCGAGAAAAGATTTTGCCCTTTGTCTCATATTGGCGGGGGCACGGCCATGCCCCCAGATCTACCCTCCATAAACTAGTAGGTATACTAAATACCTATTAATAATCATGTAAATAAATGATTCCACACATGTAACCGCAACAAAGCTGTCCATACACACGAACAAGATGTTAAATAGCATATTCAGGTAGCCTAGCTAAGGTGACACTCATTTGTGCTACGATAACAAAAAGCTTTGTGTCTCACTCTTCCATATTAGTGCGACAGTTGCGTTTCGTTCGCTACGGAGAGTAAGCGATTGGCATGTTGGCTACGCAGACTGGTGTGTTTGAGCAGCTTGGCCACTCCTATTGGATGGCCACTGTAAAACGGCACGTGCTCACTGCAACGTATCATACAAATGACATTAACGAATCTGTTAAACTATTATTATTACTACAGTGTCTAAAATATTATTTGTATGAAATGGTAACTAGAATTGTATCGTAACTTTATAAACTTTACTAGTGTAGCCGTACCATGAGTTAACACTTGACGTTTTCGATAGCCACTGCATAAACTCAATCTAGCCCATCTCACTCGCACTGATGGATTGGTGCGATAGAGAGGGAATACCATCGGGTTTACGCAGACGTAAATGTCAAACGTCAACTCGTGGTTTCCGCTTAGCTTGTATTTTCTAATACCAGGCTTATAGATTCTGGCAATTCTGATCACCGATATGAGAGAGTATAACTTTGCTAATTACTTTGTATTGACAGTTATTATGTAGGTATGTTTACTCTTTATTAAAAGTACCTACCTATTAATGTACAGAGCATTTCTATATAATAAGTACTACGAGTATTTTAACGATGAGCAAAAAATACTAACCTAACAAAAACAGCAAAGAAATGAATTACACAACAAAACAGCATTTTGCTGTGCAAATCTAAACTTTTAGAACGACTTTTTATTTTGAGGGACGATTATTAATAAGTATTTTATTTCAAATATAAAAATAAAATCAATGAAAATAATATTAAGTAATTTATTCAGTAACTTAATAGCTTAACAATATGCAAGTTGGCATTTCTTTTCAAATATGACATAATGAAAAATATGGAACATCTAAAAGGACACACAAACACTTCAAACACATAGCGAGATAGGGCGCTGTGGGCTTTAGTTTTGTAAATACATTACATTTCTTTTTCTAAAAGGTCAAAAATACAACTGATAAAGATGGCTGTTTAGTAATCAAAATCATACTCGTAATAATTAGAATTAACACTTTCATTGTCAATTGTCTCTGAAGCTAAGGTGTAAATATATTCCGGTTTCTTCTCACAAATGAAGTAGCGAGAGTACTGGTCTGGATCTCCATCGCCGCAGTTGACGTCGTCGAGTTTTCCGTTGTCGAACATTCCACCACACCACTGATTGGTCTTGTTGTTTGGTTCACCAGTGTTCCATTCTTCGTAGCCAGCCTCCTTCAAAGTTTGACCTGATTTCAAAATATTTTGTTTAGAAAAAATATTCAAAATCTTTGGGAAAATGTTGTATCTTGTTTACCAAAGTTACATTGTTTAGCGTACCTACTCACTACGAGTATCTTTTGTAACGCTTATTTGACGCAAATTAATTTAATAAGGACATTTGGGGTAAGAGAAACCGTTCTTTTTTTTTGCGCGGGGCCAGAGAAAGAGTATGAGGATTCCGACCAAGTGTTACTCTTGTCCTAATGTTTATCTTACCACATCTAACCTTCTAGGAAATTCCCCTGACAAATTTTAAAAATTTTGCGCAATTGCCAGCAAATAGTCTAAGTATCTCTGATAGTCTTACCATCAATTGTCATCCATAGCCCATCTTCTCTTCCCCAGTT
This sequence comes from Cydia pomonella, assembly GCF_033807575.1. Taxonomy (NCBI): domain Eukaryota; kingdom Metazoa; phylum Arthropoda; class Insecta; order Lepidoptera; family Tortricidae; genus Cydia; species Cydia pomonella. Next base: position 17,720,537 of record NC_084712.1, read on the forward strand.
AACGAATCCCATGTGAACTACGTCTCTAAGTTTCTTGCCATATGGGTTTCTAAATAAGACATTTGATATGAATAGATCCTTCAGTACTGCCGCTTCACCATAACTGTTGATGATAGCCAGATGAGCGTCCTCCTGGTGACATGCTACGTAAGCGTCTCTCCAGTATTTAGACTCTTTATGGAACTTGTAACAGCTACCAGTAGTGCGGTCTATTTCGTAACCTATAAACCAAGAAAGGTTGTTATATTTAAGTATGACTGCAAAGAAACATGAAGCAAAAGATAGAAAATCTATGCCAATATAATCTGAATAATTTTATAGTGGGTTATACTTACTTAAAAAAATAAGATTGGGGAGAATGTAGTGTATTCGTAAACAAAGGAGAAATTGATATTTCCTGAAGCCAGTTCTAGGTTTATTTTTATTTTCGTGAGGATTGTCTTTTTACCTTATGATGTAGATTGTTTCCTATAAAGGGTTAAAGTTGTGGGCATTTTTACACCATTCATTCAATTTTCGGTAACAAAAAAGTTAGATAAGGTTAATGTCAAATTTAGCCATTATTTTATTTCTCCGCAATCACGAAGTTAATTTTCAGCGTTCAAGCCCCGTTTTATAAATAATAATGTTGATTACCATTGCCTTTAGGTCCACAACTGAGGGTCACAGGGTCTTTCTTGTAGCAAATGAAGGGAAGTTTGTCGGTGCACTGGTTATCAGCCAGAATTCCATCACGGTGCATACTTAAGCAGGTCTCAGTGTCCAGAAAGTAGAGTTTGCTAGGCGCCCAGGACACTGGCATTTTATTTAAAGATGTCCCTGTAATACAAAATTTATAAATAATATACATAGACAACAAGTGTATAAGTTTGATTTCCAACGTTTTCGCGACAAAAAAAAGGGTAAAGGCAAATCGTGACATAATTATTCCATGGGTACATAAGTACTTACAAGGAGCTGCAAAACTATAAGTAAAGGGTTGTTGTTAAAACGTTGACATCATTGTTATTGCAAATTGAATGTCGGTTGACACATTTTTGCTAAATAACATTTAATATGATGTATCAAAGCAATTTGTCACTGGAAGTGTTTGATACTATAATTACCTAATACATTAGTTCTGAAGAATGGAAAAAGAAGTATTTCCTGGAGAGGTGATTGCCAGATTAGAGATTGCCTGACAAAAGTTATGAGTCAGAATATGCCTGTTTCCACTGAGCTCAACGAGACTGCTGAGGGTCGGCAACGCGCAAGGTAACTCCTCTAGATTTGCAGGCGTACATAGGCTACGGAGACTGCTTACGCTTAATAGAGCCGTATGTTTGTTTGCCACCGACATATTATAAAAAAAGGGAAGGCATTAAAATGAGGGCATTTTTGAACTTGTCTGAAGCTCATTTTTTTTATTACCTTCAATAGACATGAACACTCCTGTTGCCAATACATCGGATATACCCGTGAACACGTGCGATATTCCAGAGCTTGATGATATCATATGGTTCATGAGATCCAACAAGGCTTCATTTTCTGGGGCAGCGAGCATAGCACCTGTAAAATAAACAGTTTAACTTAGCTGTTATATCTTTAGTGGATATAGTATTAACATGTCCCAGAGTATTTTTTTCAATTTTGAATTCGGATCCTTTCTTTCTTGCAGTTCAAACTTGAATTTGAGTTAATTTTAAAAGGACATTGGAACTTGGAAGGCTATGCACTGTAAACGCCTGTCAGCGCACAATACGCAAGCTTCATCACATACCACTTAACACTGTTTTTTTCTTAGGCTTCAAAACATATACACCTCAACTCTGCCTCAACAAGATGTATAGTCAACCAATTTGATTCCTAGGCCACCATAGAACCATGCCATAATGACTTCTACGACAGTGCTTATTGAGTGATGCGTGTCAAGTATCTATTAGTTAAAGCGACAAGGTTCTATAGTGGTCTAGGATTCAAATTGGTTGACTGTACGTTTTGTTATAATAAATATAATATAATGTAAAGACTTTGAGACAAATATTTGAGACGATCATTATGGCTAAGCGCGACGATTTTCGAAGCGCTTACACTGCAGACATCAAAACTCGAATTTTCATTATATTTTGCACGAGAGACATTTCCAAAGTGGTAAAATGTTTGTCGTCGCCCCCCCCCCCCCCCTGTAACTTCTAAAATAAGCGAATGATAAAACAAAAAAATGGTTTGAACGGGATCTTGTAAGTAGTTTTTTTATACGCCATAAATGGTACGGAACCCTTCATGGGCGAGTCCAAACTCGCCCTTGGCCGCTTTTTACGTATCATGAGTACGCCACCCTGTATGCGTTAAGAGGGAAGTATACCACGTGATCGTTCATACAAAAAGAGAAAACGTTTTATCCATTTTTAAACATTTTCCATTCTCCATGATTTTTTCACAGTGAAAACACTATGTTAAGGATGCCTTTCGAAGTTTCGACCAGAGTTGTGCTATACTTATGCTATGCTATGTTTTCATACATTTGAAACGCGGCTCCAGCTACAGCTACGTTTCAAATGTATGAAAACATAGCATAGCAAAGCATAGCACATCTCTGGTCGAAAGGCACCCTTATAGGTGTTTCTTTTCTTTTCAAAATTTGCAAAACGAAAAAAACCGAAACCTAGAAATTTAGTAATATTTGTAGTACCCTTATAAATATAGAATTATCATATTATGCTGAAGCGATCGACATCAAAATCATTTGTTAAGATTTATTTAGTGAAAACGTTTTCTCCCGAAATGGAATTTCATAGAAAAAGTACCGTTATTTCGCTAGAATCGCAAAGCTATTCGTCCCTCTTAACGCGTTTTTCTGACGTTGAAGGTCTTTATTAGGTCGCTTAGCTGAGGGCCTACCGCGAACCACGTTCGAAGTGTTGCCTCTCTGTCACACTTGTAAATTCGTACGTAAGTATGACAGAGAGGCAACACGTCGAACGTGGTTCGCGGTAGGCCCTCAGTTCTGGTAGTTTGACGTTACCTTCTTCAAAGCACGTGATGCGAGCCTCTCTCCAAGTGGCCGGGGTTTGGTGTAGCTTCAGCCACAGCCGCGGCTCCGCGTAATGCACATAGCCACTTAATTTGGATTGGATGGAATGGAGAGCTTTCCCGTCTGCAAAAATAAAGTGTTGTAAATAATGGACACCAAGCACGAAAAAGTGCATTGACCAGCCTGTTTCAATTTCTATCGCACGCACATATTTGTGCGAAAAAATTGTGTTTCACTCGGTGGCCAAATTTGTTTAACCCTCGTGCCTGAAACCCTCACAAGGGTCAAGATTCCACTTTTAGGACCACTCGCTATGCTCGTGGTTCAGTTTTGGGATCTTTGCCCGGGTGTCAATATTGGCACGAGCGGTTAAACGACAACTTTGCCCCCTTGTAAAACAAATAACTATTGTAACACCTCTTTTTTATTGTGTGGCAATGAATAATATCTTATTCTTATTATTTTATTGTTATATGTTATTTCCGCGATTCCGTGTACCTCTCATACATATATAGCTACTATTGGCTACGTGCGAAGTGCATGGTGGGGGTAAGTAAAGCGATCCCAGCGCATAAGGTGGTAATAATTAGAACTAACTGCGGATAGCGTCTTTAACATTTCGTATAAGTTATATGGCTCGAAATGAAACTTTAATTTACGATTACTCCTGAAATATTAATTAAAATTAAATGATGTAAGGGGCCATTGTAATCTGTATGAAATGCTTAATATAACTAATTTTACAGTATTAATAATATAATTATTAATACTGTATCCGTGTAAATAGGTTTACAAATGCCACATTATTATGTGATTTTTTCTAGAAGTTGAGAATGGGTATAGTAAGTTATCCTTAAAATATAGACATTCAACATCGCGGACTTTATTGTAGACCCATGACAGGGAGACAACTCCACCATACATTGTGTTGTTATAGATCAAACAGATTAGGCAGCGTTTTCGATTATCCTAGCTAGCGTAATTTTTTCACCAATTTACACAAAACCTTAACAAGTTATATACCTAAACCATCCTCAAGAATCACTCTATTGATAAATTAAAGTCGTATTTAAATCCATTTAGTAGTTTTTAGTTTTGGAGTAGTTTTATAAGATATAGTGAATTGACGTTTTCCCCTAGATTTGCGAATGCTAGGCGCAACAGTCGTGCACATAGCTCGGAACTCATACTTTTTATTTCGTAAAAAGGTGGAATTGGCCATTTTGGCCATAACTATGCTGACTGTACAATCAACGAATCTTTGCCCACGACAGAGTGCCGAGACAACCAAGTGCATTTATGACAACTCTGTTTGTATAGGTAAAGTCACCATCAAATATATTGGAGCGGCCAAGGTGCGAATGCGAAACGGATTGATCACCCTGTATAATTACGTAATAGGCAACAAACAAGCTGACGAGCCACCTGATGGGATGCAGTTATCGCCGCCTATGGACATAAGCAACATCGGAGGAGCCACTAATACGTTGCAAACCTTTTTGAACCCTAAATACCTGCTTCTTGAAGAACCCCATGTCATAGCGCAAGTGAAACACCTCAGAAGGTAGCTCATTCCATAAATTACTCATAACATTTTTAGATTTATCAAACATATTAAAAAGGAACCAAAAAGCAAAACTACCATTGGTAAAAAAAAATGGACTTACCAACTGCGGCAAAGTAAAACGCCAGAGTAAAAATTAAATACGAAAAATTCATTTTTCACTTTGCTTCAACTTGATGTAAGTACTAACAGCTTAAGAAGAACTGAAGAAGAAACCCCTAGGCACACTTTATATACAAGAAATTAAGTTCAGACCTGTATTGGTCATTATCCAACTTAACCCGTACACATTAAAGTCTTAATTTACTTATTGAAAGGAGCTTATCAGACCTCAGTGCCAATATGTCGCAAATAATAACATCGGAGTTTACAGTAGCGTCACTAATGATAAGCAGACATTGGTATTTTGGGCGTAGAATTTAATGACGGGTAGGAAGTTCCTAGGGAGATAAGTGATACATTTGCAATGTTTTAGCGACGAAACTATTTCAATATCTATACGATGAAATTTAATCGGTAATTAGGATTTAAAAAATGACATATATACTGTATATGTAAATATATATAGTTAAACAAATAGGCAAATTTGCATAATCAGTACCTAATTAAAGTAAGTCTTTTTACTATGAAGGGGAAACTTTTTGCGATAACTCAACAGCTAAACTGACGATGTCCGCTATAGTTTTCATTTAATGTCTTTCTTAAGTTCTACTTCCATGATTTTTTTTCATATTTTTTAGTCCTATGGTTCAAAAGTTAGAGGGGGGGGGGGACACATTTTTTTTTTGTTGCGATTATCTCCGAATATATTCACTTTATCAAAAACTGTTTGTTGAGGACCCCTATTAGTTTTGAAAGACCTTTCCAACGATACCCCACACTGTAGGGTTGAAGCAAAAAAAAATCACCCCCACTTTACACTTTACTGTTACACACAAAATAATTAAATTTTTAGATTTTATTGTACGACTTTGTCGTCCTTTATTGATTTATATATCCATGCCAAATTTCAGCTTTCTAGCACTAACGACCACGGAGCAAAGCCTCGGACAGACAGACAGACAGACAGACAGACAGACGGACATGGCGAAACTATAAGGGTTCCTAGTTGACTACGGAACCCTAAAAAAGTGGAATCTCTAGAAGTGAAAGGTGTATAATGTGGGGCCAGGAGCGAACCAGGGTGGCAGGGAGTGATCATGCAGAAGAGAGTGGGACGGACATCGGAGCAAGGCAAGCTAATCCGAAAGTTTTATACCCCATACATTTTCTCACCTAACCCCATTGCTATCCCTTTTAACCCCAACTTCCCTGTGAACCCCATGGTGAGGTGGGATTTCCCACTATTATGTGCTTGTCGTAAAAATTATGAAATGAAACGACAGATTTTGTTAAAAGACTCATATTCATAAGACCGAAACATTTTGTATGCATCAAAATCAACGTGCTACATGTAAAAATACTGTTATCGAGTTTTGAATGTCTTTTTTGTCCCTACTCACCCCTTTTTACGGTAATACTTCTAGAGCCTATTATCCTCGTTTTGTTACAAACATCTTACGTAGGTACAAGTATTTATATACCATCCGGGGCTTGCCATGAACGCACAAACTAGGTACTTTCACTCTTATTTATGTAGGTACATTCCTGGTAAATCATTTCGGATGTGGAATATTTCCATGTAGGTAAACAAGTAAGTAAGTAAGTAAGTAAGTAAATATTCTTTATTGCACCAACAATTATACATTTTACATACATGTAAAACTACAAATGATTTTTAAAGGAAAATAGAACCAGGTAACAACAGGCGGTCTTATCGCTAAAAAGCGATCTCTTCCAGACAACCTTTAGGTAGCAGGAAATTTCGAACTCATACAAAAGTCAACAGGTAGTGCAAGGAGCTAAATATGGAGACTATTAAATACAAACACACATACTACTTATATAAGTATTAAAACAATACCTAATATACTAATAAATATACAATATAATATAATACAATATATATATATATATATATTTATACTTACACATATACAATATATAAATGGCAACTTAAGGTAGAGATAGAAAGTATAGTTTCAGCTGATTTTTGAAAATGGGGAGAGATTTAGCTAATCTTAATTCTACTGGCAGAGCATTCCATAACCGAACAGCCCGGAAGGTAAAAGAGCTATTATAAAATTTTGAAGTAGATAAGGGAGGAGCAAGAATATGAGTCTGAGAACATCTGATAGAAGAGAGATACTTGAAACGCTCTTTGAGATAAGGTGGTGTAGCGGGGTTAAAGAGAATGCCATAAAGGAGGGCAAGAACATGAGAGTCACGGCGAAGACGAATAGGAAGCCACTTGAGCTGAGAACGAAACTGAGACACATGGTCATATTTGCGCAAGCCAAATATAAACCTTATACAGAGATTCTGGAGGCGCTCAAGCTTATTCAGCTGATCCTGCGTAAGGTCAAGATAGCAAATGTCAGCATAATCTAATATGGGCAGTAAGAGAGATTCAGCTAGCGCAATTTTAGTGGCGTAAGGCAAGAAATTTCGAAGTCTGCGGAGCGATGCAATTGCAGCAAACATCCTCCTACTAACCTCACTCACCTGAGGTGCCCAAGAGAGACTCTGGTCCATCATGACACCGAGATTCCTTACCTGGAGAGAGAAGGGAATCTGAATACCGTCAAACACAATGGCAGGTAGAGAGCCAAAATCAATCCGGGCAGTAAGCTTTGAGCTACCTACTACCATAACCTGAGTTTTAGTAGGGTTTACCTTGAGACCGTAACGCTTACTCCAATCTAAGATGCTCTCCAAGTCAGTGTTCATGGCGCAGATAGTCTGTGGTAGATCGGCAACAGAGCCCTGAGAGTATATTTGAAGGTCATCAGCGTAAAGGTGGTAGGAGGACAAAATATTGGAAGTGATAGAGTTTATAAAGATAGAGAAAAGAAGAGGAGACAGCACGCCGCCCTGTGGGACACCAGCAAGCGTGTTGCACCACGAAGATCGAGAGGAATCCACCTTTATACGCTGCCGACGCCCTACTAAATAACTGCGAAACCAGTCAACTACCGCAGGAGATACATTAAGTGAACGCAATATGCCTAGCAAGATATCGAAGTCAACCGTGTTGAAAGCATTACTGAAATCCAAAAGCGATAATACCGTGATCTTACGATTATCCATACCAGCCCGGATATCATCAGTAATTTTTACAAGAGCGGTAGTTGTGCTGTGTTTTCTGGTCAGCGTCAATAATAAGATGATAAGGCGTATGTTTAAAATATTTTTAATTATGTATTTAACTCGACGACTCGAATTCCATAACGGCAGATATGAACATCCAACCAAAATAACCTTTTTTACATAACGGTAATTAATACATTTACTGCCAACGTTTTCGTGTACGGTACAATCGTAGCCGATCCCAGCGTTTTCCCGCTTTGTAGACGAAAGCGAGTTTTTTGACCAAAGATCGCGTGAAAAGGGGATATGGTATAGAACGGTCCAGCCACAACTTCCACGCGCACCTTGGTTTGAAGACTGCAATTTAAATCGTATGGACACAGCACTTGCTATGAGACTTCGAAGTGGACACATACCATTAAACAAATTTGCTTACATGATGCGTAAAGTTCCATCACCGAATTGTTCTGAGTGTGATGTAGAGGAAGACGTCTATCACATCTTAATGGAATGTGTTCGCAACGAATCAGTTCGCCGAGAGACGTTAACTTTTTTAGGATTGGTGGATGTAATTATATATTGTCCCAGCCGCTGTCAGAGGCTGCAAACCTAATTTATAAGTTAGTAAATGTAGGCTTAAGTAGACGATAAGATTTATGTAGTACTTACAGAGCGACATCGTCACTCAGTGACAAAGCTCTTTCAATAAAGAAAAAAAAAACGCATTTAAAGGTTTAAACATTTTACCCTTGTAACCTTTAAAAAAGTTATGAAGATAGAGGTCTGATTATATTTTCCTGTAAATTTTATAATAATGTTTATATTATGTAAAAATTTCATAATTTTTCATAGCTATACTTCGGAGATGAGGGTTTTTTTTCACATTTTCCTTCATAAATATTTTTTTTCTCTATGAAAAAAAAATGTTTTGGAATGTACAATTTGAGCTCTTTCAAATGATACCTCACTTGACCTCGCTTTGCTTTTTGTGCTTGCATATAAATTCCATGTTGACGAGTAAAAGTGCCCTTATGGCCTCTTTTCTGAATACATAATAAAGTTGAAGAAGAAGAAAAACGATAGGCGTGCTCAATGTCCTACTTCTTTCAAGAGAAGTTTGGGAGGACAATGAGACTGGGTTATTGCAAAGAGGTCTGGACACCTGTCATAACAATGTTTTCACTAGTTATCGAGGCAGGCTTATTATTATTATTATTTAGTTTTAGACAGGCAGCTACAAGATTGATTCACACTACAAGAGTTTGAAGAAATTTGGTTTAGAGATAATGTGAGGTCTGGGGAAAGACATAGGGGAGTTTTTATCAGTCATCACCATTATCACACGCAGACAAAAGAACCGTAGCCATAAGCTAGTTTACTTATATTTAAAAAAAAGTCGTCAGGGCGAGTTCGTTTAACTCGCGCACAGAGGGTTCCGTACAAATCTTCAATTACCTGATGTAACCTAACCTAACTATAAACACGAAATACTTTTGACCTTATACTTTATACTTAATATAATTGTGTACAGCGCCATCTATCTAAAAATAAATATTTAAAATGTAATTTGCGCGACCTGTATGTATGTTGATTATGAGGGATAATTCTTTATCCGACCCGTCCCCCGACCCGGAACCGATATCACGCGAACCGATGAAAAAATCTATTTCATCCGTTATAGTTACAGTTTCTGTGTGTTTTGACGGGCCCTCCCCCCCTAGGCCTCAGGCGATATCCCCCCCAGTTCACTGGCTGGCTACGCCCTTGCAGCTAAACCTAACTCAATTTCAAAGAAAACGAAACCAAAAAGTATGTTATTTTTACTGTGCGGTGTGAATTGCAAGTACAATATGGTAAAAACATCAGGTACAATTCACAATTACTTGTGCAATAAAATACTCAACGGGACCGCTGATTTGGACTTGTGCACAAATCACGCGGGATTTTCTCGGCTACTTTTTGATCTGTCATCCCGACACATTTCTTCATTTTGTTTGGCGATTGTCGGTGCACGATTGTCATCTTGACTAGGCCCCCAGGACAATAGTTTCTATTCATCTATTCTGCCATCAAAATGCTTATGCGTCTTGTAAGTTACCAAAGTTGCGTCTTTAAATCGGTTTCAGACTAGCGTATTTTTCTCCGCGTATATGTAAGGTCGTTTCCGCGTTACGAACTTTCACGCGCGTTACTCTCCCCTACATTTAGCTATTACGAGCTTTCACGCGCGTTACTTTTCCTTACATTTGGTCTATACGAGCTTACACGCGCGTAAGCGTTCGCTTGTATAAACTATAAAACGCTAGTCTGAAACCACCCTTAGATGCGACTCGAATCCTCAAGTTATTGCAAAAGCAAGTAGTAATTTTCGTTTAATTTATTCACGTTTAAAACAATGAGAAACAAAGGCACAAAGGTGATGGTAAGAAAGATGGCTAAAACAATAAAACCATTATTCGCCATTGACGCCATTGTAATCGTGTGTACTCGTATCTTTTAGACTTCGATTCTCGGGAAATAACTTACAGGCCAATTCGGACGTGCACCTGACATCCAAGATCCAACCGATATTTGAATCATATTGGAATCGTTCGCTCCTTAGCGAACGAAACGCAACTGTCTCTGCCGCATTAATATGAAAGTGATGGAGAGAGATAACTACGTTACGCTACGGAGCGTGACCGATTGGCATTTTGTCTACGCACCTAGTTAGATGTAATTCGCGCGTACTTTTCTGACGGACTTATCTATACAAGAATTAGGGCGAGCGAGATGCCCGCGCGAATGACGGCTAACTGATATAATTCAAATATCGGTTTGATGTCAGGGCACGTTCGAATTGGCCTGTTAGTATCGAAAAGAAAGGAGAGAAACGATAGAGTCACTATCGCTACCGCTTTCGATTGCAAAGTGTAGAAAGCCATTTACAGAATAAATAAATACAGAGTTAAGTACGGGACTATCTGGGGGCACGGTAATGCCCCCGCCAATGAGAGCCAAGCGAAGTACGAGGGCACTACCTACATTTTCTCGAAGCGCTTCGTCGTTTTTTTGAACCCTCATAACTTGGGTTTGGATTATCTCAGATAAACAAATTTCAAGATAAAAAAAGATGGCAATAATAGACCTACTAAATATAAGAAGTTTCAATTGCATCGCATATCTAAAAAAGCCCCGTTATGTAAATGTTATTGAAATTATTGCCAGAATGAATCAATCAAAATTAAGCCAATATGAGATGTTAATTATTGTGGTTATTTGTCTACAGTTGCAATAAGAATAAATTAAAGAGGTTTGTAAATAGATACTAAATAAATAAACACTCATAATAAATAAAGCTTCAAGGAGAAAGCAATTGCTTGCTATCGATATCCCTAAGGGTTATCCCTGAGTTGATATTGAATTTATCACTAGCACTGGTACAATTTGCCCCCGAAAAACTGAGCTATGCTTATTTAGGGCCTCCGCTAGCTTGCGCGGGTGCACGGAGCGGACGAGCAGGTTAACGAAAAATAGTATGAGCGACGCTAACTGAAGCGGACGCGTGCGGCGGATTTCACCTACAAATAGCACCCGCGTGCGTGCGCACGCGGCGGGCGTCCGCGTCAGCTAGCGTAGGCCCTTAAGAATAAGTAACTATTCGGAGAAAAGGTAAAAAGTAAATCGATGTTCTTTATGGCTTATACGGGTAGGTACAGTCACCATGCAGCCAAGGTGCTCAAAAATATCTGAGCTTGACAATGGAGGCGTGTTGAGATATTTGTGAGCACCTTGGCCGCTCCGATGTATCTAATGGCGACTATACCTACTTATTTATTACAGTTCAGTGTTGTTATCGGTAAAAAAATATATAGGTATAGTAACCATCAGATATATAAGAACGGCCGAGGTGTTCACAAATATCTGAACAAAGCTTCCTGTATCAAGACGTTGAAGTGCACGTTCAGATATTTTGAGCTCCTTGGCCGCTCCGATATTATTTGATGGTGACTAACTATTTACAATGTAGTATGTAGGACTGTGCCGGTGTTAGAGAACAATCGCGTCGACCCGCGACCCGTCCCTGAGCGCACAATGCACTAGCTGCACTAGCGGCAGACTAGCAAGTGACTAGCGACTAGCGATGTATCTGTAGTCAATAACATTCCTTGGGAAAAGAATGCACGCTCCTAGCGTCACGAGTGTGCACACTTGTATGTATAACGCATTTTGTAGCATCAACGCCGAGCTAGCACACTCCAGACGCTCTGAGCGTTCATTTCCCTCGGCTTAGGGAATAGTTGTGTTGATCCTCGACCCGTCCCTGAGGGTACAATGCACTACCTGTACTAGCGGCTGACTATCGAGTGCCTAGTGTCTAGCGATTTATCAGTAGTCGCTTTGTCTATGTGACAGATAAACTAGCAGACCAGAGTAGAGGTGCTATGATTTTTAATACTATTATTGCATCCTTGTTCGTTCCGTTATCGCTGTACTGTGGCTCTAATTTGGGCCATCCGACATAAGACACCGAAACTGCATCAGTGTTCCATCTTTGTCTATTCTGCCAACGCTTACTGCCGCTTCGGTTTATGTTTGCGCTGCCTGAGCAAGCATACTATGTACAAAAACAAAAAATCCGCCATTAGACCAGTGTCTATGCCAGTCAGTGAATTGCGTCATATTTTAATGCGAGCAGCGTAGCTTGTTCCGCTATCGCTACTGCCACTCTTACTTCGGCCACCCGTGCCGGCTAATGGTGTACAAAAATAAATCTCTGACATAGACACTGAAATTGCATCAGAGTATTCTACTATCCACTCCGCTAGCAGGTTCCGCTTCCGCTGCCACTTATTCTTGGGCCACCCGCACAGGCTAACGGTAACCATCCACTCCGCAACAGCTCCCGCCTCCGCTGTCGCTTATGTTTGCGCTACACGCGCAGACTAGAGGTGTACAAAAAAACAAATACCTCTAACAGTTGACACTGAAATTACCTCAAAATGTATTACTATACATTCGGCTATCGCTTCCGCCCCCGCTGCCGCCCATCCTTAAGCCACCCGCGTAGGCTAACGGTTGCAATTGCATTGAAACTTGTTTGCATGGGGGTCAGTTATCTCGGCACAGCTTACTGTACTAAAAACGAAAACCTCTGTCATTAGACAGTGAATTACCTCAGAATGTATAACAAATACATTCCGGTGTCGCTTCCGTCTCTGCTGTCGCCTATCCTTACGCCACATGCGCAGGCTAACGGTGTACAAAAAACGAAAACCTCTGACATTAGACACTGGAATTGCATCAGAGTTTGGTGCGATCCGCCGTGGGAACCTTGTCTGTGCGCGTACATTGGTGGTCGGTGGTGTGGAGAAGGCTTTATTTTAATTCAGTTACCTAGCTGCGGCAAAGCCAAAACAGGGGGGTTATGTATTTGACCTGAACATATGTGCGTCTACATATATGTTCTCTCTAAACTACATAACAGCTGAACCCACTATATAGTGTCATATATTGATTAGTGCGACAGAGACAATACCGTTTCGTTCACTACGGAGCGAACGACAACAAGCGAACGAGAAAACAATTGTGAATGTTTACAAAGGAATAATGGAAACTTCGCCACAATCATAAAATTGGAGTTATACGGACTGTGCCAAAAAAACTGCGGCATTGACTTATTCATATGTGCACTAAAATAATGTTTACTATCCCTGAAACATCAAATTATGACAGCTGTCAGAATTCCACCGAACTAAAAACCAAGGTTTATTGCCATCTATGTGTGGTATACATCACACATAAATGGCTTTAGCGTAATATATATATTTCATATATAAATGAAATGAAATGAAATGAAATGAAATTTTTCACTGTCTCAATAACATACAAACAAATCATGGAGTATGGAATATATTTAGAAGTATACGGCATACTTATATATGGTATACTTCCATCTTAATTCTGGGCTAGGTCGATCTGTGTCGCAGCTCCTCAAATATTGATTCATTATTTATCAAAAGCCTTCTCCACAATTTATAGCCGTAACCCATAGCAGCATTTGTCAGCCGAAATGCCAGCGCCGATGCGAATCTACGGACCGCTATGCAACACGGTTTGAATGGTCTTGATAATTGAACAACGATGATTCGTCACATTCCGAGATGCGTTATCTTATCTTATTATGCAAATCAATGTTTTTATATCTGACCCTTCTGTATAGCTCAAAGTGTTGTGAGTTGATGTCTTACTTAGAGTACTTGTGCTAGTTTGAAGTCAATGGTACTGTATTTGAGAACTGCTTGCCGCGATTTGATGAAATATTTTACAGTACAAATGGTGCTACTTTCCCGCACGCGTGCGGTATGAGCACTTTCCGTGCATATGTCGAAACTTAAAAGAGCCATATGTACTGTAAAACGTACACGTTATATTATACACGTGCGAATAGGTAATTCGCAACTTGTGTCGATTTAAAACACTCCCTTCGTCCGTGTTTTAATTTATCACCACTCGTTGCGAATTTCCTATTTTCTGCACTTGTATCGTAAATAACTATTTCATTACACAAGCTGGTAAAGACTCTTTGTTCTTCAAAAACTGATTTTACAAGCTCTTTATTAACTTGCAATTTACCTATGTATGTGCGGGTCAAATCTTGCATGTTAAATTTGACCCACTTCCCTATTTCCGGTTGAGCTGAAAATTTGCATATGTATGTACGTATAAGTCGGGTGACAATGCAATATTATGGTACCATCGAGCTGATCTGATGATGGAGACAGGTGGAGGCAACAGGAACTTTGTGATAAAACAACGCAACCTAATTGTGTTTTAGGTTTTTTAAATTGTCTCGATGAGTATTAGTTGCCTGTTGTAAGAAAAGTAGGTACAGTCAGCGATAAAAGCATGTACCAAAAATGAAATTTTTGCCAAAAACTTATTATACACAAGAATAGCATAGTGATTTGATGCTAATTTTGAGTTAGTATTTAGATAAAACCTACAAAACCCTATGTACCCTAATAGCCTATGTACGCCTGCAACTCCAGAGGAGTTACATGCGCGTTGCCGAGCCTAACACTCCGCACCCTCTTTGAGCTCTGGCAACCTTTCTCACCGACAGAAACACAACACAAAAAAGAAGTAAAGAAAGTTAAGAAGAAGTAGGGAAGTAGGGTGTAGTGTTATTTGGCTGCGTTTTCTGTAAGGTGGAGGTGCTTTTCCAGTTGGCATCTGGAATTATATATTGTACACAAAACTAGAGAAAAAAACAAATTATCTGACTGTTAGGAAGTGTTATGTGGCGTTATTCATAAACGCACTACGAGCCTATATCATTTTCGGTTTTGTATTTATAAGACGATTTTGTTTTGTATCTACCGCATGCATCCGAACAGATGCCTACGAAGTGAATGCCAGTAGAAGGGCATGGACGCGGCGGGTCCAGACGGAGATGGCGGGACGACCTAGACACCTTTCTCAACAACTGCCCGGAAGAGTTAGTGCCTCTTCGGGAGTTGTGGAAGACAAGGGGAGAGGTATTTACCAAGCAGTGGGACCATTAATAGGCTAATAAAAAAAAGAAAGGCCTATAACATAAATTAGCCAATTGATGCTTGTAAAGTTAAATGAAGAGGGGGGTTAAAAATGATTGTCCCTTTAGATCAATGATTGTACTGTTTCCAGGTTAAAGAGTGGCCCATTTCCCCTCTTTTCTTCCATTAGCGTGGACGCATGTTAATAGTTGAAAAGCTGCAAGTTATAAGTTCGCTATTTATCTACCTTTTTAACAAGATAAATACATTCATAATGTCATAGCTATCCGTCGAATATTCATGTAAAGGTTTCGTATAATTTCAAGCAGCAAAAGCCATTTTGGGTAAAAAATAATAATATATTATTTCTTTAAAAATGGATCGGTATGTAAATTAGACAAAACCCCTAAATAAAGAACTCTGCCCCGTGGTAAAGCGATCCGTGGGCGGGAAAATGTGAAAATTAAATTCGAATTGGTGCAGATTGTGAGTGTTTTGACGTAAAGTAATTTAACAGGGGAATATACTTACAGGCCTGCTCTTTTTAAAAACATGCTTATATTTTATTACCGAGCACAACACAAAATGTGTAGGTACAAGTAAGGACACTATATGACGAATTTTCATATTTTCATATCAATTAATTATTTTTACGCTACTTTAAGAACAAATGAAATTACTTTCTATGAAAATATTAGAATTTTTAGTTTTTAGGGTTCCGTAGTCAACTAGGAACCCTTATAGTTTCGCCATGTCCGTCTGTCTGTCTGTCCGAGGCTTTGCTCCGTGGTCGTTAGTGCCAGAAAGCTGAAATTTGGCATGGATATATAAATCAATAAAGCCGACAAAGTCGTACAATAAAATCTAAAAATTTTCTCCCCTACACGTAAAGTGGGGGTGAATTTTTTTTCGCTTCAACCCTAGAGTGTGGGGTATCGTTGGAAAGGTCTTTTAAAACTAATGGGGGTTTTCAAGAAACATTTTTTGATAAAGTGAATAAATTCGGAGATAATCGCTCCGAAAGAAAAAAATAATGTGTCCCCCCCCCTCTAACTTTTGAACCATAGGTCCAAAAAATATGAAAAAAATCGTGGAAGTAGAGCTTAAGAAAGACATTAAATGAAAACTATAGCGGATATGATCAGTTTAGCTGTTTTTGAGTTATCGCAAAAAGTTTTCCCTTCATAGTAAAAAGACTTATTTTAATTAGGTACTAATTATGCAAATTTGCCTATTTGTTTAACTCAGGTGAAAGGTACCGTTTCATCCCTTGGTTAACAATTTACTATACTTTAAGCTCCAGCAGTTTAGCTTATTGTGACGGAAGAGTAACTACGGAACCCTACACTGAGCGTGGCCCGACATGCTCTTGGCCGGTTATTTTACAAGTAGACACACTACTGTCTAAGCTTTAAACGAAATAAATTTAATATACAAAGGAATAAGTTTTTGGCAAAAATTTAATTTTTGGTACAAGCTTTTATCGCTGACTGTACTTTTCCTTCCACAGGCTAATATACTCATCGAGCAAATTCTAAAAAACCCCAAACACAATTAGGTTGCGTTGTTTTATCACAGAGTTCCTATGTCCACTTCTTGTCTCCATCATCATATCAGCTCGATGGTACCATAATATTGCATTGTTACCCGATTTACATATGTATGGAAATTTTCAGCTCAATCAGAAACCGGGAATTGGATCAAATTTAACTTGGAAGATTTGATTACAAACAGACAACGGTCAGGTGAAAGTAAATAAAAGCTTGTAATAAAAAAAGTGGCCAAGTGGTTAAGGCATCTGTCACATAAACGGAGGACGCTGGTTCTATTACAGCCCTGGGCACTGGAGGTCTTGGTCATTTTTTCCTTTGTATAATTATGATATTTATTTCGATTATAATTTTATTCTCATCACTATGCAAATGAAGTAAAGTCCGTCTATGTTAACTTTGCAACGATTTAAATAGAACAAAGATCAGAAAAGAGGTGTCATTATAAACGTCATATCTTCATAGAAATGTTACATTAATAATTAAATTTATATACTTTTTCAGGGCACGAGGGAAAGCCAAAAATAACGAACTTACTCAACAATTTCTTCATATCACAATAAAAAAGTTATTCATTGTACCAACTTTAAAACAGTATTAATAAAAGCTATCATATATAATAAAAATTACACGAGATCTTGAAAGGCGTGATCCCCCTTTACTACCAAATATCACCGAGGGGCGGGGGGGGGGTTGTCATAAGTAGGCCAAATATGATCACGTAATTTCTAGACGAGCCCTTATCTTGGTTCGACTCTATCATTATTTAAAGATTATCACTATTACCTACATACTTACTGCCTGAATCGCAAAAAAATGTCTTTTCAAATAATAATAAAAAAATCATTATACTTTCCACAACTTTGATTTATTGTCGCTTCATCTTCTTCCTCACCTTATCCGGTCATTTTGCCTAGGCTTAGCCTGAGATCCGCTTGACTACTAATCCCGAGAATTGGCGTAGGCACTAGTTTTTACGAAAGTGACTGGCATCTGACCTTCCCACCCAAAGAGTAAACTAGGCCTTATTGGGATAAATCCGGTTTCCTCACGATGTTTTCCTACACAGGACAGCGACTGGTAACAATCAAATGATATTTCGAACATAAGTTCCAAAAAACTCATTGGTACGAGCCGGGGTTTGAACCCGCGATCTCCGGATTGAATTCGCACGCCCTTACCGCTAGGCCACCAGCGCAACGCTTCGTTTACATGACATAATTTTTGTTTCCTTGTTGGTTGTAGTTGGTTGGGTATAGTATAGAAATATCTCATTCTCAACCTATGTTCACTATTAGATAACTTCACAATCTTCACATACAGCTCTTTTTTCACGAATGTAGACTGGAGTTAAATTTCACATATAATCTAACATTTTTACGAAGGTTGTTTTCTACTTTTCGGTGAAATATTAATAAATCACATAGGTATATATTATCTAAAAATGTATATATGTAAATATAATATTTTTAATTTCTCATGCTCTGAAAGTGGGTCGTTGTTGTTGTAAGTGTGCAGAAAATGATACGTTTCTGCTCTAGAGCACTGTACTTTCGAAGTACGGTTTTTTCTCTTATTACGATAAACAATTAACATTTTGATTTTAAATGGATTTGTTGTACAATTTCCATTCTGATAATTAACTCCCCATTCCATAATTAACGATATTTTTACCTAAATTGTCAATTGAAAGTACCCTCAAGAAATACTAAGTATTGAGTTTATCCTTAACCGTGTTTTTTTTTTAATTTACTGGTATTCGAAATGAAAAGTAGCGTGTTTAACTCGGGTGAAAGGCACCATTTAATCCCTTGGTTAACAATATACGATACGCTTATAAATAAACAGATCATAATAGCACTGTTTACTAAAAAGGTGCAAAATTACAAAGTATTGACGATAAATTGGTGGGTTTTGTTTATAATTTTTGCCAGTTTTATTGGACTTCACTTTATGCAGGTTTTCACTTTGTGCACAAAAATTTTGTGGTAATATCAATAGATATTCCATACTTTAAATTTGAGTTCAATCTAAAACATCTTTGGATTGAAATGAAAGTCAAACCTAGTCCAAAACCAATTGGTTTTCAAATTCAAATCAACGCTTAAAATAGGTTTCTCTACCTAAACCTATTTAGGTAAATCAATACAAGGACCATGAAACAATCTGACTTGTTATTTAAATACTAGCTGTAGCTAATTTAGTCTGTAAGTTTTTGCATCGCAACCGAGCATAAAACAAAAAAACAATAAACAAAGACTACCTAACAGCACTGCATTCGTCAATCAACCAAGCAAGCATCCACTACCATTACTCCCGTCACAATTTAAGACACACATTTACCGGCAAAGCCGCACAGACCTCACTACCATTCATTACTCTGCACCTCCACTAACCGGTGCATCGCGACACTAGCGTTCCAAATTTGAAATTTTGAATTTCCGAGTCGGCCATTTTGGAGCTGTCAGTTTTGCGCGCGAAGTGTTTTTTTAATCGTGCTGTTTTTGTGGATGCCAGTTAGATTTGTCTGCAGTGAGGTAAGATTTTTTTGTGCATAATTTTGTGTTTTGTTAAAAATTGCTGCAGGGCCTTGTTTTTGTATAGTAATTGACCCAATTAGTTATTGAAGCGTGTTGTTTTAATTAATAAAGTTATTTCAGAAATGTTTTTATAATTAGGGATTTTTATTAATTAGTAGTTTGTTTTTGGGAATTAAAATCTACGGCCGATACTGTGGTGATGAAATCTGATTATTTAAACACACATATCCATCATTGCAATTAATTCGCATCCGATTGTTCTATTGGTAACAATTTGAATAAACATGTTTAATAGGATTGCCAAGGCTAATACAATCATCCTAAGCTTCAATTATTTGCATATTTTAACACCAGTACACATAATATGATAAACTAAATGAGAAATATTTTAAGTATAGCTATAACTATGGGTATAACTGGCTTTTAACTGTTAAATTAAAACATACTAGTCAGTCTATGCACAGATTATTCAGCAACAAAGTGTGTAAATTTCATTATAAAAGGCATATTTTCGTAGGAAGTTGACCTTTATAGCGGCACTTCCATACTCTACCGGATGCCAAGTCGGTACAGATTTAGATTGGTCGGACTTTCTTTACAATAAAAATGTCCTGTTCATAAAATAAGTAGTTTTATAACGCCACTCCAACTGTATTTTATCAGTATGAGCCTGTCAGTCAAACTATTTCTGATTATAGCCACGGGGTATTCAAATTAACAAATTGATAACAGTGGGGCTTAGTTATATTCTTGCAAGGTACACCTTGAATAACACGAAAATATAAATCTTATAGGTTCTAACCCCGCTGTAATCCAAAACTCAATCGGTTAGGAATTTGCTAAATTAATAATATTTATTTACAGTACATATGGTGCTACTTTCGCGCATGCGCGCGGGAAAGAGCACTTTCCGTGCATATGTCGAAACTTTAAAGAGCCATGTACTGTAAAACGTTGTACGATACACGTGCGAATAGGTAATTCGCAACTCGTGTCAATTAATAACACTCCCTTACGTCGTGTTTTAATTTATCACCACTCGTTGGAAATTCCCTATTTTCTGCAGTTGTATCGTAAATAACTAATATAGTCGAATTACGTTACTAGTTTTCTTTCTCCAATCATACTTTTAGTAAAGTACGATTGGATTGGATACCAACTCACTTTGCTTTTGTATTTAAGCTACATACTCGTATTATTCCTGCATCCCTTTAACTTGCAAGATTGTAACAAATTTCATTTGCGATTGGGGTTGTTAAATAAGAACTGAAATCCTCTAATACATAATAAAAAAATATTTATATACTGTATAAAGATCACACTGGGATTTTTTTATCTGAGAGTAAAAGTTGCTCGGTATGACCTGTTATATTCATCTCGCAAAATATGGCTAAGGGTTAAAAAAACAACCTAACACTAGCCTCGTTAAACTGATTTATAAAATTGAAATTGTTAAAAATCTTTACATTCAAATGGTGGTTACCATTTAAATATTTTTCATCTCTTATACTCCGAAAATGGGTCATTATTGTTGTTTGAAGTGTGCAGAAAGTAATACGTTTCTGCTCTAGGGCATTTTACTTTCAAAGTACGTTTTTTTTACGATAAGCAATTAAAATTTGGTTTAAAATGGATTTATTGTACATTTTAAATCCCCATTCCATAAGTAACGATACTTTTACCTTAATTGCTAATTGACAGTACTATCAAGGAATACTATATAAGTTTATACTTACTCATGTTTTTAAAATACATATGTATTTTATTTTCGGCTCACTGTGTCCGAGCGCCATACTACATCGGCTGAAATGAGTGCCTTTCATTCCTTGGTTAACATTTTACTAGGTACGTGCACTTTTGATCCCCACACTGTCAGACAAACCAGCCTACTAATGTGACTTCTTCTAATAACGGTTTACATTGAAACTGCAGTCTGTATCATTTATTTGTCTCTAAAAGAGACAAAGGCAGACAGCATGTTAAACGAGGGATTAAACATTAACATTAACCTACATTTTTTTCAGCACTAAAGGTTAAATACCAACTGCAAATGACTAATAAGTCCGCTATTTGAACACAATCATAAATATTTGAAAGGTTAAAGACAGTCATTCCTTTATGTACCTTATCGCCTTCGTTTTAAGACTCGTTTTTAGGTAGCGGTGGGTTGGAATGTAAAATATTATAGGTACAGTACGCTAATAAATTTTGAAGAAGAACAGTAATTGCTAGTTATGCGTTTTGCAATATAATCCTATCTAGGATTAACACCCGGGCGCATCATTTGAACCGTTAAAATCTGACCATAATTAGACATTACTGTTAACAAACCTCACTTGCACTGGTGTATATACCTATACGTGCGAACAAGATGCACTGAGAACCAAATATCATATCAAGATTAGATTTTCTAAAGTTCGAATGCCGCTTCAGGTCATCAAGTAACTGTAGGTTAGCCAGTAACTTATAAATGTTTAACAGCGATAATATTTTCTTAAGAAATATTTTCATATAAACAATATTTCTTAACGTGGACGGCAGAGAGCCGCCAACACTAGCGTCTCCCGAGCGTCGGCGTCTAGTCAACTGTGTGGCTGCTGCTCGACGCAACGTTGGCGCAACTGCGCAGAGACGTTATTTTCCATAGCGCTAACTAGACGCCGACGCTGAAAAGACTCTAATGTGGGGTGGCACTAAGAGCCACCCCACACTAGCGTCTCCCGAGCTTCGGTGTCTAGTCAACTGTGTGGCTGCTGCTAGACGCAACGTTGACGCAACTGCGCAGCTACGACATTTTCCATAGCGCTGACTAGACGCTGACACTGAAAAGACGCTAATGTGAGGTGGCACTATGGGTGATATGTATCGATCAATTACCTTGATAAGTGACGGATTGAACGTCATAATCGCGGCAGTAATGCAGCGGCGAACGTCACTCATTTTATCAAGCAAATTAATAAATACAGTCCCCGCGTGAAGGCCGCAGCAGTAATGTCGCAACAGTAATGCAGCTGCAGTTGCCATTCAATCGTCGACTTTAGTAAAGTTTAGTAGTAGTAGTAGCATGACGTCACACCAGATTGTAATGAAATCTCTTTTATATCAATAGTATAAGTACCTAATTAAAAAAAAAATCAAGCGCAAAAAGATGTTTGACCTTGCCTTTCCCTATATTTACGTAAAACTGTTCCTAATTGTGATACATTTTAATTTATTCAAAGTAAACTAGCCATTTGTAAACTCGTACCCAGAAAGTGCTTGCTAATTATAAATCATAAAAATGCAATAAATGTAAATTTTAATTTGTATTTAAACCGTGCAATAACGGCTGTTTTGGCCGTTGCGTTGGTTTGAGATGTTATCTTGACTGGAGATAACTCCTCCATTTAACAATTTTGAATATTTTTCACCTACAAATACCCGAAGAACAGATGATGCTTTCAGTACATTTTTTAGACTTACTAGAGTCTCTGATACACCAATGTCTACAATAGGAATGGAAGTATAAGTATGGGCACTGGTTTCGAGCAACACCGATGTCCGACACGTCGGAAAGGAGGAGCCCAAGCGATATCTTATCGTACAAATCGTTCTGCCAATCACATTTCTCACTCACTACATACAAAATCCTAAAATATGTATTTTAATATATGTATGTATATGTATTTATATATATTTTTTATTTATATTTATATATGATATATTGTTTAGTTTTGTGTTTATTCTGTGCTAGACTTGTTTTATTGCATCTGGAACACCTACTGACATAACATTTTTTTTTTAATACCGCTACCTAAAGGTTGTCTGGAAGAGATCGCTTTTTAGCGATAAGACCGCCTGTTGTTTACCTCTTCTTTATGTGTTGTATTATTTGTACTGTTTCTGTATTGAGGTGTGCAATAAAGTATATTTGTATTGTATTGTAAAATCCAATCTGTAATGACGACACAAATACAATGACACTCGTCAAAGACAAATCTTGCACACTTCGATTTCTTTTTGTGTACGAAGGAGTCACAACACGCACCGCGCTATGCCCAGTTGGGCATGTGCTTCGGCAGAGGGGAAATAGTGTGAATGTTGATTCTCATAATTTTTTTCCGTACCGATAGCATGTTGAACCGGCAACCGCAACATGGAGCAAAAAGTTTCTTTAAGTTTTTTTTTGTTTAATATCTTGCGCTATATCGCTTTCATTCATTCAATACTATTTTTGCAATTAGTACCTACTCTGTGTAGCTGTGTATGTAAATTCACCACATCTCTTCTGGCGATAGCCTGTAGTCCAATTAAAGTCCGAAAGTAGTACACTCTACTGTCACATTTTGCACTCTGTACACAAAAGATTGGTAAATATACTAAAAAGCATACTCCTAACATAAAATACAATAAATTGCCAAAATTTACGACCTATAAGAAAGGTCGATTTATGAAGTCATATATTCCATACGGCAAGTTGTAAATTATTTGAGGGCGTAAGTTTTAATTTCACCCTTATTGGTCCCAATTTGGGAATACTGTGCTGACTATAAATTATTTGAAGCCAGTTAACGAGCGGGGAGCGGAGAGGTTGCGGAAGCGCATTTAGTTTGTAGGTCTGTAGACTTAAGAGGAAACATTAGTGGTGACTTTTCCTTAAAAACGTTCTCAATATTCTCCTCTTTGGATTTTGGCCCTAAATGAATACTTTTTAGGGTTCCGTAGCCAAATGGCATAAAACGGAACCCTTATAGTTTCGCCATGTCCGTCTGTCTGTCTGTCTGTCTGTCTGTCTGTCTGTCTGTCCGAGGCTTTGCTCCGTGGTCGTTAGTGCTAGAAAGCTGAATTTTGGCATGGATATATAAATCAATAAAGCCGACAAAGTCGTACAATAAAATCTAAAAATTTTTTTTTTTTTAGGGTACCTCCCCTACACGTAAAGTGGGGGTGAAATTTTTTTTTCGCTTCAACTCTAGAGTGTGGGGTATCGTTGGAAAGGTCTTTCAAAACTAATAGGGGTCTTCAACAAACATTTTTTTATAAAGTGAATATATTCGGAGATAATCGCTCCGAAAGAAAAAAAAATGTGTCCCCCCCTCTAACATTTGAACATAGGTCCAAAAAATATGAAGAAAATCGTGGAAGTAGAACTTAAGAAGGACATTAAATGAAAACTATAGCGGACATGATCAGTTTAGCTGTTTTTGAGTTATCGCAAAAAGTTTTCCCTTCATAGTAAAAAGCCTTATTTTAATTAGGTACTGATTATGCAAATTTGCCTATTTGTTTATCTCAGGTGAAAGGTAGCGTTTCATCCCTTGGTTAACAATTTACTATACTTTAAGCTCCAGTTTAGCTTATTGTGACGGAAGAGTAACTACGGAACCCTACACTGAGCGTGGCCCGACATGCTCTTGGCCGGTTATTTTATATTAGTTCAATATTACCAGTACCTGTGTCTGTATGTTTTGGTTTTTTTTATATATTCTTCTTATTATAAGTATTAGGTTACTTTGAAAAGCACTAAAACGGCCATATAAATGCACGGGAAACAGACGCCTAGTATACAAAATTGGCAAGTGTAAATGCAAAAATCGAAATAGACAGACACAGATAATAGTTTTTCTCATTCCGTTCCCCAAATTTCGTTACGTTTGGTTAAGTTTTTGAGAAGGAAGATGTCGAGAACGAAACCTCGATTTCTGAGAATTTTACGCCAGAGTTTCGCCTATGCTGCAGTTGTCCTTATCGCACTAATTTCAGGAGACGCCCTTCTCAGCGCGACGGAGATATTTACCCAAAATTCTCAAATCTGAGAAGAGGCTTTGCTGATATTTCCTCTTATAGGTGACGTTTGGAACACAAATGGAGCTGCATTACTGTTTCGACATTGTCGCTACTGAAATGTGTGACAGAATAAAGTCATTATTTCGGCAGTAATGCGACGGCGAACTTCACTATATTATCAAGGAAATTGACAGATGCCACGGCGGTTCGTTTTCTATGGAAAGTACCACGTGATCACCGATCAGCCGTCATGGAAATGACGTGTCGGACGCTCCGGCCCGGCCCCGGCCCGATCTGGCGTGAGTCATCCGTAATGCAGCTGCAGTTGACAACCGAACGTCACCTTTACATGTCAAATGAAACTGACTCGGCGACGCAACACATAGCAAACCACGAAGTAATTTAGAGGCATAAAACCATCCATTTTGTCACGTAGTATCCCTAAACAAAAACCACAAAGAACTTCACATGAATGTTCTCTATTAAAGTAATTCACGCCACACGGCGCACCTTCAAACCTTCAAGAAAAGAGCTGTACTCCCACCGCCAACGCACTTGCTAACCCTCTGGTATTGCAGGTGTCCATGGGTGACGGTCATTGTGAAGAGCGGGACGTCTCAACACAGGCTTTGTAAGCCTAAAGAGAGGCCCCAGCAAACGCTTACTATATGTCTGTAAATAGATAATAAAGATATTTTTCATTTTTTTTTCATTTTTCATTTTCATTTCATTTCATTGTTTACAATCAGGCAATTTCTCTGCTGTAAGAGAGCTCTTACAGCATAAAAAAACCACGGATCGCGCTCAAAAAAACATGTCTGTCGGATGACATATCTTCACCTCAAACTGCTATTTTCATTCGTCCAAAACCGACATAATTTGGGTGACACAAATAAATTGTTTTCTCCTTAGTTTTAAGTAATTTATGCGAAGTCTCGTCCCTGGCCACCAGCGGCGCGTGCTTGAGCATTTCCTTATAATCCTAACTAATAGAGACGATCCGTATTATCCCTTCTTTGCTTTGTTTAGTTTCTTTGAGGCAGTAATTTGGGGTCCTACTCTGGGGAATTATAATCTATTGATTAACAACCAGGTAGGGTACCTATTCTGTACATACATGTATGTAACCGTGTGTATTCATTTGTCCATTTCCAATCGCTAGATCATATTTTAGGTTATGTATGGTCATTAAAATCGTCTTAATGCGGATCTACTACATAAAACGTTTTTCTCAAAATTCATCTTAAGAGGGAAGTATACCACGTGACTGTCTATACAAAAAGATGAAACGTTTTTCCACTTCTAAATATTTTCCAATCTCCATGATTTTTAGTATGTTATTGACACAATAAAAAAAGGTTTATTGGTTTTTCTTTTTTTTTAATTTGCAATACATTTTTTTTAATCGAAACCTATAAACCTAGAATATGCTGAAGCGATAGACATCAAAATTAATGTGAACTGTTAAGATTTAGTTAGTGGAAAACGTTTTCTCCCGAAATGAAATTTTATAGAAAAAGTACCGTTATTTCGCTAGGATCGCAAAGCTATTCTTCCCTCTTAATAGGTTCTGTGTTTAAAAAAAATTAAGTATTATTTCAAACAAATATTTTCCTGGAATTTGTCTCATCTCAACGGCGCAATTTTGTGCTTAATTGCTTACGTATTAACGGTGTATTTTGGTAACTAAAGTTACCAAAAGCCAATGAGTTGCTAACCGCCGTAAATATAAACGCGGTAAATAGGGAAATAGGTGCCGAAATCAGTGAGAATTATTAAAAAACTCTGTTTGTGTGGCCTCTGCATAAAGTGCTACAAAACTGTGCGACAAAAATAAATCGTTTTATCGGTAATCCAGTTTAATTTCACCTGGTTAATAGCTAATTACTGCTAAACGCGCAATATAATGATTCCAAACAGTACATTGTAAAAATAAAGTTACACAGTGTTAGTATCAGGGATCGGAAACCGGTATTTTTTGTATGGGAACGAAAACGGTATTTTTTCGTTCTTTGTTAATTATTTCATTTCTTATTGGGCAATCTCATAATCTTCTTCTTCTTCAGGTACCATATCCTCTACGGATGTCGGCTACCACAGTCCGGAACTCTTCTCTATTTGCAGTCTTTCTGCCCAGCGTGGCAGCGTCCATTCCCGTCCAGCTCCTAAGGTTATCCATCCATGTAGTTTTTCTTTTCCCTCTGCCTCTTTTCCCTTCGATTTTTCCCTCTATTATCCCCTTAATAATATTATATTTGCTATGTCTGTATACATGCCCAAAGTAAGCGGTTTTTCTTTTCATTATTGTAAGTACCAATTCTTGTTTCTTTTTCATTCTTTTTAGTACTGCTTGATTAGTGACTTTGTCTCGCCAAGATATCTTAAGCATGCGTCTGTATATCCACATCTCAAAAGCGTCAAGTTTATTAAGCATTTTTTTTGAGAGCGTCCAACTTTCCGATCCATAAAGAAGTACTGACAGTACATAGCATTTAACCATTCGCCATCTCAATTTTAAATTTATATCCTTGTTTAAGAAAAATGACTTAATTTTCATAAATGTGCTTCGGGCAATTTCTATCCTAGTTTTGATTTCTTTGCTTGGGTCCCATTTATGGTTAACCCAACAGCCTAGGTATTTATATTTTTCTACTCGTTCTATATAATCGTCATCTATTCTGACTGGGTCGCATAGTCTTTTTTTCTTGCTAACTAACATGAATTTTGTTTTTGAGATATTCATCTTCAAACCATATTCCTTTACCTTGGTGTTCAGGTGATTTAGTAAGTACTCTAGATCTTCCTTCGACTCTGCTAAGATAGCTGTATCGTCGGCATATCTTATGTTATTTATTATGGTTCCATTTGATTTTATACCGATGTTAATATCATCTAAAGCTTCTTGAAAAATAAATTCTGAGTATAGATTGAACAGAACAGGTGACAGAATGCAACCTTGCCTGACTCCTTTTAAAATGTTCAGATCTTCCGTGCAATATTGGCCAACTATGATGTGTGCAGTTTGCTTCCAGTACAGGCTTTTTAGAGAATAAAGGTCTTTACTGTCCACCTCGGTTCTATTCAATATCTCTATTAATTTATCATGTTTGACATTATCAAATGCTTTTTCAAAATCTATGAAGCATATATAAACGTCTTTTTTGAATTCTAAACACTGTTGTATCAGTACCTGAACGGCAAGAAGAACCTCTCTCGTTCCTAATCCGCTTCTGAAGCCAAATTGTGTTTCACTGATGTTTTTGTCAATTTTGTTATATATTCTATAATGAATTATCTTTAAAAATATCTTGAGAACATGACTCATTAAACTTATCAGTCTGTTCTCCGCATGTTTTGGCGTTAACTTTTTTGGGTAAGGGCAGAAAGGTGGATGCGAGCCAGTCCTTGGGGAGATTTCCGGTGTCATAAATTTTATTAAATAACCTAGTTAGAGTACGCATGCTATCTCTATTTAAGAGCTTAAGTATTTCAACATGTATTCCATCGGGGCCCACCGCTTTTCCATTCTTCATGGATCTTATTGCTCTTTCAACTTCTTCTACCAGAATTGGTGGTCCTTCTAGTTTTTCTATTTCCTCTTTGTTCTCATTCCATGTGGATCTTTCGTCGTCAAAAAGTTTGCGAATATACGTCGCCCAGCTGTTACATTGTTCCTCTTTGTCCGTAATGAGTTTATTACTGTTATCGACCAATTTTGATGCCAACTTCTTTCTGTCTTTATTTGTAAATTCTTTAATTTTCTTATGCAGGTTAAAGTTGTCATTACATCTATCTAATTTCTCTATTTCGCTACATTTTTCCTCCAAATATTTATCTCTTTCCTTACGAATTTTGTTCCTTATTAATCTATTTATTTCTTTGTACTGGTTTTCATTATCTGTGAGTTTATATCTTCTACGTTCTTCCATTAACACTAATATTTCGTCTGTTATCCATTCTAATTTTGTAGTTTTATCCTTACTTCCGATACACTCTTTGGCTGACTTTAGTGATATAGTTTTTATACAATCCCATATCTCCTCGATGTTCTCATTTTTGTTTGCTGACTCTAGATATTCCTTAATGTGACTATTGATGTACTTTTCTGTCGTCTGTTTAACGTACGGTTGCTTTAGTTTATTGATATCAATTCTAGCATTATTCTTGTCGTTTATTTGCATTCTCTTTAACCTTATCTTAAATTTTGCTACCAGAGGGTTATGGTCCGATCCTATGTCGGTCCCTGGATATGTTTTAACGTTAAGAATAGCATTCCTGTATCTAGATTTTATCATTATATAGTCTATTTGGTTTCTGACTATCTTATCGGGTTTGTCCTGTGGCGATATCCATGTATATAACCGTCTCGGTGGATGTTGGAAAAATGTGTTAGTTACTATCATATTTTTCTCGATACAAAACTGTAGCATACGGTCTCCTCTATCATTTCGTTTACCAAGACCAAAAGCCCCGACTGTTTTCTCTACCGCACCTTGGCCAATTTTAGCATTCATGTCTCCTATAACCAGTGTTATCTCTTGAGAGTTGATACTGCTAGTGATGTCTTCTAGGTCTTTGTAGAAATTTTCTATTTCATTATCATTACTTTGTGCTGTAGGAGCGTACACTTGTATTATGTTTAGTTTAAAGGGACTAGCATTTAATTGAAGGAGCAAGCATCTTTCAGAGTATGGGATGTAATTAGTTACGTATTTCACAAGTTCTTTTCTGACTAGAATACCAACACCATGATAATGTTTTTTTTCTTCTGACGGCTTCCCCGAATAGAATAAAGTTGTGTCGTTACTATTATGGATTCCATTATCGGCCCATCTTATCTCACTAAGTCCCAGAATATCTAATTTAAGTCTTTTCATTTCTTTAATAGTATTTTCTAGCTTACCTTCCCTTAACAAGCTTCTTACATTCCATGTGGCAATCTTCATAATTTGGTTTTTCTTCTGCTTTAGTTTGATAGCATGATCTTCTCCAGTTACATATTTGTCATTAGGGTTCAGAACCGGGAAATCCCGGTCTCGAAAGTACCGGGAATTCCCGGTTCTTTTGTCAGTAAAATGGAACCGGGAAACCAAATTTGATTCCCGGTTCTTTCGGTACTTTCGGGAATTTTATTTTTATTAAGCGATTCACACTACTATTTACTTATTTACTCTTACTTTAATTTTCCACACTTTCTACTATTCAAACATTCAAAACTAACGTGAATAATTCAGCGTTAAAATAAATAACGCGCGAAATTAATGGTGCGCTCGATATTACCAATAACTACCTACACTCGCTCGCTGTTGCTAGGAAGGAAAGTAAGTATATAGTAAGTCAAGCTTCCCCGCGCCTGCCGCGCATGCCCCGCTCGCGCGCCGCGATCTTTCGTTCACTTAGTTTATTTTTATCATTTTATTGACAGTTAACACTTACTTAAGAACCTAACAAAAACACTGTGATTGATTATAGTCTGATATATATATAATAACTTACTACTAGGTATGAGAATAGAAAATAGTTTAATTTTGTTGCTTTTGAAAAATGTTTAAGATAATTCTAAATGTTTAAGGAAGTTAAAATGACTTCCTAATTTTGACCATTTTATTGACAGTAAATACTTAAGATCCTAAGAATAACACTGTGATTGACAATAGTCTGATTTATATATAATTACTTACTACTAGGTATGAGAATAGAAAATAGTTTAATTTTGTTTTCTTTAAAAATGTTTAAGATAATTCTAAATGTTAAGGAATCTAAGATGACTGCCTTATTTTTACCCTTTAATTGACAGTAAATACTTACTTTAGTACCTAACAATAACATAACACTATGATTAATTATAGTCTGATTTATATATAATTACCTACTACTAGGTATGAGAACAGAAAATAGAAGAAAAAATTTCGAATTAAAGTTACTTGAATACAGAATTTTAGTTTACTTTTGAAGCATAACCCTTGTTTTCTATGACAAAAACTAGCAAGAACCGAAAATACCGAAAAAACCGGGAAATCCCGGTTCCGTAATACAAAAGTACCGAAATTCCCGGTTCTCAAAAAGAATACCGGTTCCGAAAACACTATTTGTCATCATTCAGCCTGGTAACCGAGTGACGCCGGGTGCTGTCCGGGTTGCATAGCTTCTTTGAATCTGCATGTTCGAGTTCCATTTGTGGTTTTACTAGGAGCAAACTTGATGCAGTGGGGCCCCACTTCCTTCTGCACCGTAGGGCTTTTTAGGGGATATTTAGTCCCCAAGGCCGCCTACTGTACCTCATCTGACCGGTTGCCCAATCAGGAGTATGGATATACCGCCATTGCTCGGTCGCCAGAGCCCCGTCTGTTTTCTAGCAGGGAGCACCACGACGTCCCTAAAGACGCCGCCGTCGGCTGACCATATAGACAACCGACGCGGGCAGGTGGGGTTGACAATTGGGTCGGATAGGTGTAGGTTCCGTTCTCCCCTTACTCCCCAATATCCCAATCTCATAATACGAAGTCGTTATCTAAAAACACAACCGAGTCCTATATTTGGAGTATAAAATAAACCGAAATATATGTTTATTTCAAAGTTTTTCCAAAAAACCGGTTCCGATCCCTGGTTAGTATACACAGTGTTTCATATTCATACATAAACGCTGAACAACCAAATAGGCCTCAAGGGCACTTACAAAAGTAAGGTATTTTACAAGTAATAATCAAGTAATAAAATACAATTACAAATATCAATTCAATGAAATGTTATATAAACGCAGTCTCTAAATGTAAAATTATACAAAAAATAAGTAATTTAATTAGAAAATAACAAACAAACAGACATACCTATAATTTAAAGACCGATCAAGTGCGAGTTCGTTTAACACGCGCACCGAGGGTTCCGTACAAACATTAGAAGTACCCATACTAAGTATATTTGTGTACAGCGCCATCTATCGTTAATTTTCGCGATGTAATGCATGTATGTTAGTTTTTCGAGGAGAATTCTCTATCATGTGAAGCGATTTCAAAAATTGTCCTTTTATTAGTAAAAAAGCGTGTCTTTAATGTACCTAATCTCATAGAAATTTCAAGTGCAATGAACACACGTAAAGATGGTTAAATTGTAACCTGAACTCGGAAATGTATTTGTTAATTATAAAAAGTTATCAAGATAGATGTCGGCTTATTTTTTACCTGTAAAATTTATAGTAATGTTAATATTATGTACAAAATCCATAATTTTTCTTTGGTAAACTTCGGAGATAAGGGGGATGCTATTTTTTTCACATTTTCCTTCATAAGTATTATTTTTTATTCTGAAACAAAAATGTTTTGAAATGCACAATTTGAGCTCTTTCAAATGATTCCCCACTCGACCTAGTCACTAGAGTATGAAATTTTATCCCCTCTTCATATTGGATATTTTCCATAGTTAATTCATAACTATTCAAAATTTCAAATCGATAGCTAAGTGGTTCTTGAGATATATAGCGATATGACAGACAGACAGACGGACGGACAGAGTCGCACCATAAGGGTTCCTTTTGTACCGTTTTGGTACGGAATCCTAAAAATTGAGTACATAAATTTTAGCGAAGTTTTACCCGTATTTCCATTCAAAAAATATTTCTCAAAAACAAATTCATTCATTTGTTCCTTTATAAAACATAGTTTTGCATGTCAATACAATTTTTCATGTTTAGAACTATTTATAGCTAACTTACATAATATAACATCAGTCTATTATAATGTTAGGTATAACATGTCAGGTGGGTACAATTATTATTCCAGTTGTTTTTATTTATTGTTATTTCTAGCTTTCGATGTTTACAGTACTTATAATTACCGTGGTATTTATATCTATTCACTCTGTATGGGATTTTAATATGTTTAATTTGAAACTACTGCAATAAAGCGTGCCAGCCAGCACCCCTAATTATTGGCACTTGCTTCCACGTATAACGTTATTTAGATGCGAAAGTCTGGCAAAAAATTGGGGAAAATGCCAACAACTCAGTGGTTAACGAAAGCATATCAAAATGATAAATTTTCACAAAAATTAAAATAAAACCACAGTAAACATACGAAATACACGTACTTATATTTACATTTTTGTTTTACAATTATTAACTTTTAAATACCACACAAAAAGTATCCCATTTGAGGCAGACCACAAGCCGTGCTGGCTCAGCAGCGGAGTCCGCAGCAAGGGCACGCGAAGTATACCGCTATGGAATCCTCACACGACTTTGTGCCGGTGGCGATCGAAACGGTAGGGCCTTGGGATCAAACGCTCGCGCTTTCATTAAGGAATTATGGCGCCGTTTGCGCGAGAGGGACTGCGATCCTCGCTCTGGAGCGTATCTGGTTCAGCAAGTTTCCATTGCAGTTCAGCGAGGAAACGCAGCAGGAATAATGGGCACCTTTGAGCCAGGTACGATTCAGGGTGGTATATTTTAGATTTGTTTCTTAATCTGTATCGTTTTATATTCATTATTATTTTGATGAAATAATCGTGTTGTATTTTAAGTGTCTTGTATTATTAAAATATAATTGTAGTTACTTAGGTTAGTTTTACTAGGTTGGTTTTAGGTTGTGTTCATTCCTTGTTTATTTATTTCATATACTTTTGATTAATAAAATATGTAATTGGCAAAATATGACATACGACTTCTCGTTAATACCACAAACCACAACACAGGTAACTTCTAGTAACATATTATTCAAATCAAAAATACTTACTGTTTCTAATAACGTACTGTGACAAAAATGAAGTGTCGAAGTAAGACGCACAATCTTTATTCGCTATTTTATTGTTGTTTCATCTGGAACGATATTTCATTCAATTATCTGTTTTAGGGTCCCACGTTATCGAATTCGTCGGGTATTTTCGCAACGTTTGCGTGGATTTGATTTTCCGGATCTTTTGTACCTATTGGGTTATATTTTAGCTTGTTCTTACAATCGATGTAACGTTTTAGAAAGTCAGTGGAAGATGTTTTAGGGCATTCGATGAAATAGCACTGATGTGTCATGTACAGGATGAGGAATTCTATCCATCCAGCTATTTTATTGAAATCTGGCAAAAAAAAATCGACAGCAAAATAAAAATCGGCCATTTATTGTCAGAATAAAGATAATAATATACACACAGTACACATACAGTCGAAATGTGTATACATTTCTTCAACTTCATCCATTGCAATAAGGTGAAAAAATGTACCTATACTTATTTAAGAACTCGACTGTACTTATATGTAGGCATATTTTTTGGCAAACTTCGCCGGCTCAAACATCTTGATAGATGTGGGGTGTCGTTAGTGTCGGCTGGTGTGTGAGAGACAAAGTCTTTTATATTGATGTACCTAATCGGAACGGAAACATACGCAAACGCTAAAGATTACATAGAATCATATAAAACAGTCCTCGGGTCATAACCAAGATGACAATGTTGAAGACGTGGATTCAAATCGACTTATGATACCGTAGACCTTTCTTATATATATATTTTTTTTCGAACGACTTTGAGCATTTTTCTTCCCCTCCCTCAAACTTGTCCCTTACGATTGCTTTCTCTTTCCCATATCTAAAGTAAAATCGGAAACTCCACTGCAACCTATCTCATAATTACCAGCAGATAGTACGCGGGTGAAAGTCTAGGCTAGGTCTAGAAAGCGGGCCTACATGTGTGACCTACACTCACGGCTGATTAACTACTAATAGGTTTCCACAGATCCAGCCTCAAAGGTACTTTGTTCTTTTAAGTGACACAGACTATCGCAATTATTTATTCCTAGGTTACTTAGACAAGTTCTGAAGTCATCATCTTTCTGCTGTTGTCCCGGCTTTTTACCAAGACCATGGAAGCCTGGAGTCTAACTAATCTTGGATTTTTTATAAAAGCGACTACTATCTGACCTCGTAACCCAGGAGGAAATTAAGCCTTACTGGGATTAGTCCGGTTTCCACACGATGTTTTCTTTCACCGCAAAACCGACTCATACTGTCAAATTATATCGTACATAAGTTCCAAAAATTAATTGGTACGAGCTAGGATTTGAACCCGCGACCTCTGGATTAAAACTTGAAAGTCGCACCTCTGAGCTACCAACAATTCTAAGACAAGTTTTAAAATGTTCAGCGATTTTTCGTACGGGATATAACACCGACGTAGTCAACAACTTACATTTAATTAACTTATATCTGAACAAGGTGCAAGTTATCTGAGGACGATGTCGTGGACAGGGCAAAGTGGCGAAAGGTTAAGTAGATAAGCTGACCCCACATACATGCTGGCAGGGAAGAGAGAGTAGGCATATCTGTCGGAGTATTTGGGGGCAACGTCAAGTCATCAGCCGTATACATACTTCTATTCAGTGTTGGACACAGGCTTCCTCTCATTGTAAAGAGGGATTTCGAACTTCATTATTGACCTTTGGATTCGATTTGCCAACGATGCGATGGTGGAGTAAAAGTCTATAGGGACCAAAGCCAGGGATACACTAGTAGATACCTAAATGTCCCGCGACACGTATCGGCGACATGTTAGGTAGTCGCTCGAGTTCGCGAAACTTTGCTTGACATATATGACGACATCGCACAATTTATGACACACTGGTGACACGTGTTGCGCGATTTTGCCAGACATGTCAAGTGAAGTTCGGCAACATCGCGCCACTTCACCTGACATCGCTGGCGACGCGAACAATAAGTGTGACAACAACAACAAGGTGACAGCGGCAATATTAACGTGACGTGTCAGCCATACTGTGGTCGCTAATCTTGACTCACAAGTACTCTAAGAAGGAATCAAGGCTTTAGAGCGTGAGCGCGTCCATTCTCATGCATATAGAAGAAATATACGGGTACGATTATAGGAGTTTTGCCACAACTACAAATATCTATCTGTTGCCTTCTTATTGTCATTCAATTATTTTGTCATGTAAACGTTACAATCGATATAAAAAATATTCAAAAATACCCTCGTATTCCTTTTCACAGATTTACAAGTCCTTATGCATGCACAACTCGTGCAATTTATGCAAAATTGTGCAGTGAGCGGTCTACAGTCCATGGCGTTCAAAAGCAAAAATATTTTATTGCAACAACTATAAATAAAGCGTTAGTGCCGCCAAAAACAACAAATACACTCGTTGCGATGACAATCCATTGAATTTTTTGCTAAAGTGTACTATATAGATTTAAAACAGGAGCCTCAAAGTAATATTTTTGACCGAAGCGTTATCGGAAATCTCCATTTTGACTCGGACATTTTGCTTTCGTATTTCGTTTTTGTATATACTGTGCGGAAATTAGCATAGAAGACATAAGTGCTAATAGCGTCTAAGGCGCTTACAACTATTGTAAGTTCACTATGATAACGACTTAACGAACTAAGTATTTTTTACTTTTACATTTTCTAAGCTTAACGCGCGGTCTACAGCCCACAGAGCCACTATAGTACATTACGATACAAGTGCGAAAAATAGGAAATTCGAAACGAGTGGCGATAAATTAAAACACGACCGAAGGGAGTGTTTTAAATCGACACGAGTTGCGAATTACCTATTCGCACATGTATCGTACAACGTTTTACAGTACATATGGCCCTTTAAATGTTCGACACAGTAACGTAATATGCTACTTCTCGCACTAGTGCTATAAAGTAGCCCCATATGTACTGTAAATTATATTTTTAGGATTCCGTAGACAACAAGTAACCTAGGAACAGGAATGAAAGCGGGGTCCAAAATAATCAAATAAAATCGTGCCATAAAACTTAATAAAGAGTTTCAATGAAAATAATTTGGAACATGATCGGTTTTGCCACTTTTAAATTTTCGCAAAAAGTTCATTTCTTTACTTAGCGACGTAAAATTTGGATCTAACAAGAAAAACATTTCTCACTAGATCCATTTTGGATCTATAGACTGGATCTATCGAGAATGAAGACTTATTTACTTTTACCTTGGAATATGTTATTATATCTCCAGAGAGATAAGAACCCTGAAAATCGTGTGTATTTGTCATGCCATTTAAAGGTCTTTTATAAACTTTCCCCATCTCAAAAGCATACAGCGGCGAATTTGGAAACACTGCTAGGCCGTGAATCCGAGTAAAACTAATAGGATGTTATGTATTTATAGTACCTAATGTTTATCGAAATATATACTTACTGTGATACAGTGGTTACTGTGCCACAAGTCACATAGGAATATTTTTCCCCCGTCGATGGAGGGGACCCGTCCCACTGCAGTGCGCAGCGAAATTGGACAGACCGCAGTGTCTCCCATGTAAAAAACTAGCAGGAACCTATAGTATAGTAATCCGTTTACTGTCGCACAAAGGGTACTGTACCACAAGTCACATAGGAATATTGTTTCCCAGTCGGTGGAGGGGACTCCCACCGAAGCGCGCAGCGAAATTGGAATCTCTTGAGCGGAAATATTTCGACAATACGTACAATTAAAACATTAATTTGATTCCTGGCGAACGATATTGAATTACGGAGCTTTGTTTTGCTACAATTTTGTGAAAAAACTGTGTTTATATGTGCTACGGAAAATAATTTGCGTTGTAAATACGGCATGTAAAACCTTTGGATAGTGACTATCGGGTTATTATTCCATATTTGACATAATTATGCACCTATGTATCTATACAGAGTGAACAAAGTACATGGTACAAAGGTACCGTGACTTTTTTCTGACCACTCTGCCACGCATGTACGAGTATTTATGTCTTCTATCAAATAAATAAAAAAGTCGAGTGATATTGCATGTCTTTCTAGCTGTAGATTATAACTTACACGAGAAAAATGAAAACATAAATTTCATCTCATACAAAAAGCTACACTCCGTCACATTTTTCGGGGAAACAGAACAAGACAACGAAAATATTTTTAACTCAGTTGTCAATTAACATAGAAAATTGCTCTAAGTCTACAGACTGGGCATTCTCTAATGGAAAGCCACATATTTTTGTATCTTTGAATTTGCGATTTTTTTTGTTTGATGCATACGTCACAGATGGTCCTATATTTGATTAAAATAAATATTGAAAAAACTGTTTTTATAAGTGACATCAAGACATATATTTCAGTTTAAGTACGTAGATATGTATATCGTATCATCACTACGCAATGAAAACGAGATGTTTTATTAATGAAGTTCAAAGCAATCTGTGAAACTAGTGACCTTTCAAATATATCTTTCCCCTCGTACATGTGCTGGAGGGTATTTTTTCCGAGAAATATTGGCTTTTGTGAAAAATCGCCGCTCGCCGGTCAAAGGTTATTTGAAAAATCGACGAAGCGGACACTTCATACATCGGATAATAAATGATATTTACTTCATAAATCTCTTAGCCGTAAATAATATTAACTAACTAGGTGCCTTGTACTTTTTTATGATAGGTATAGGAGTCAAAAGACCAGACAAATCGCGTGCGTGGCAATGACTGTCGCAAAAGGACACTTGCAACAACAAAGGGAATGCATTGCAAGTGCGTTGCCGATGCTCTTTATGACGGGAGTACGCTCTCTTCTTAACGATAAATTAATAGATTGATTTTTCTGTTTTCTTTATAGATCCTATTACGCCTTACATCCTGTTTATGGTTTTTAACAATAAAAAAATATTTTATGCATAGGTATTCATATTTTTATGGATATTCTAACGGCCGGATTCGAAAAATGAGATACGATAACGATAAGTTCTCATTTAGATATCGTTTGTATGTCGTATAGGGACCGTGCGCGTTGGAGGGTCTGCCATCTTGTAGTCTGAATCGGAACCATAAACAGGCACATTTACACGTCAAGTGTTTTCTTGTGCATAGTAGATTCTGCCATCTTGTGGGCTACATCGGAACAAAAAACATCACATTTACGCCTCGCGCCAAAAATCTGACGCCTGTGCTGCCTCCTATAGTTCATGCACGCTCCCTATAATTGACAGAAGCAGCTCAATTCGGTCAACCAATGTCACTTTGACGTTAAAAATATCGTAGATAAATCTTATTGGGATCACAGCGGATTCGAAATAAACGTCAATTTTGACATGTCGTTTAGTTATCGATCTTTTAAAGATCTTAAATGTGTATTTGTCATTCTTCGAATCAGGCCGTAACCTTACATTTTTTTGTATATCTAAATTAAGCAAAAACACACCTAATGGAAGTTGTAAGAGTTACTTAATTTTTTTAAAGTAGAAGAATAATAGAAATAACGCAAAATTAAATTCCAAAACTTTTATATTGAGTCTAAATCATGGCGGTAAATAATTGCCCCTTGCCTTATTACGTGTTTAGATGACTACAATTGTGATTTTTACTAAGTATAAGTAGTGAGGAAAAGCTTACGTTTTTAGGAAAATAATTGGAAAAGTAACGCCAAACCAAATCTGCTCATAAACAGTCGGCAATACATACACAGTCCGGATGAATAGCAGCGTATCAAACGCGCTCAAAGTATCTGCTACCCTCGAATACTTTTCGAGATAAATATTCTTACAGCAATACAGTATCTCGACATTTCGCGTTCAAAAGTATCTGCAATCATTTAATTATTCTTTATGTAGTAGTCATTTCTGTTTTTGCTAAAACTACCAGACAAAGGTACCTACTTTTGACGCATAGTCTGATACGCTACTTCTGGTGCTAAATGTACGTCTTTGGAGTCGCAAGCGCTGATAGGTTGTGGTAGTTCCTTATCATCATGCACGCGGCTTGTGCCTGATCGTGATAAATAAACCTTTCTTCCATGCCCTTTGTCGCGTCACGATCGTCACGAGATTCCGTTTCGTCACAAACGTTTTCGTGGCGTCAGCATTAGCATTTAAAGCTGACAGTTTAATGTCAATATCAAAATGATTGCTCGGACCATATGATGTAGCATAATTCATCAAATATCATTGAGATAAATTTGGAAAGTATGATAAATAAAGTGGTTATTGTTAAATGTGTTAAGATTACAAGGTCAATGTGGTGAAGAACGTCTATAAGGTAAGACCGTCTACAAGCTCTTTGGTCGCTTCTAACTCTTGCATGTGCACATACTTATACTCCATTTACAGAAGATTGGTGGAGCAGAAGGAGCGAAACTCTTGCTTCCAGACTGTGTCTGAGCGATGTACGTATATAAATCTGAGCAATCTTCCCCTATGACGGTTTTTCCAACAAAAACGGCAGTCTTTCCCTAATGACGTTTTTGTTTGAAGGTTGACATAATGCGCAATTCAGCGGGTTCTCTAAAGGAGATTGGAACCATCATATTGTAATGATGTTAATTCCATGTTAGATCTGTATCACATTATATTGTTGGAATTGGCCTGCATGTCAATCACTTTTTCAGGTAAATTTTCGAGTTTTACACTTTATGAAAAGTCTACGGCAAACAGGTAACTTCGATATTCCTCCAAAAGTTAACGTTGCATAAAAATCATTAAGTAACTCAAACTTACATAAATTTGACAAAAAGCTATCAATAAAGACTAAAAAACATAAAGCAAAGGAAACGGAACCGCAACTATAAATCACGAATGAACCGGATGTAGTACAAAGATTCGAGTGCGCAGGTTACATAGGCCGGATGTGCTGCTGCAGCGGTCGATGCTCCCGATCTATGGTTAGGCCATAGAGCGGGCGGATTCGAGTTGTCTATGAGCTACCTATTAACTATAAGCAAAAGTCGCTTGTCAGAGGAGTATAGGAGATAATCATGCTGTCTTTTTCTTATGCTAGTTTTAGAACCAAAAAAAGGGATGAGTATAGTTTTTTTTGTTTTTGGTTTTGACACAAATTTATTTTCCAGTCAGTCCAAACTGACTGGAAAATAACGTTATACCGATATAAAATGTTCGCGGTAGAACGCGATGCGTTGCGATTGTTATTATATCTTCCTGACTAAAACCTAATAGTAGTAGTAGTAAAATCTTTAATTGTACAAAAATTAATATACATAACAGACTTCTCAATAAGGATGCAATTAGACTGGGTCGTTCCCCCAATGCGGTCACTAAATCAAAGTATGGGGCAGCCAGTTAACCGAAATTGTTTAAAGCGGAATACATCCCAAAATCTGCGTATCGTAAGCGCAATAAGAACAAAGAAAATTCTCTTATAGTTTCTGAATTTCTCTTTATTTCCTGTTTGAATTAAACATCCTGATATTACGCTAAACAACAGAGATGAAGTGACAGTAACAACAGACCGATAGTTAAATTGCAAAACAGATGTACAGTGAATATTTAATGGAATTAAATGGAATTCATTCATACAGTGGGTATAGTTTTTTGCAGCTGTGTGACCATTGGTTTCCTTCGACTGAAAAGTTACATCATATTTATTTCAAATTTGTTTTGAAACCCTTTTTATTAATTGTAAGTGCAAAAATTGATTCTACACATGTTTCTCCCCGGCAGTTAATATTTCTATCTGATGGTGAAGTTATTTTATTTCCCCTTCCACTTTGCCTAGTTAGAAGTGTAGAGCGGATCTAGAAACAGAACCTAGCACTTAAGGTCTGCGATCATTGTGTACAAAAAAAAACATTAATATTGAATGTTAATTTATTTACAACAATGCGCGAATGAATATCTTTTATTAAGCCAGTGGAATGTCATAAAAGTATCTGTTTCGTGTAAATACGCTAATTTCGTGAAATACCTGAACCGGTCTCGAACTGACTTCCTGCTTAGTCGAGGCGAGCCGATTAACCGGCAGAATAAAGTGTTACTTAACCTCTAACTCTACAGTTTACACATTCTGTACCCCTAGTGTGAATTTATTCGATAGCGTCACGTGACGTACGCGTTTGCGTTAAGTCTCATTTTGTATGGGATTTTGAGTTTCCAAAACGTTCCGCTTGGCGCGCTGTTTCTAAATCCCATACTAATTGAAACATAACGCAAATGCGTACGTCACGT
This sequence comes from Cydia pomonella, assembly GCF_033807575.1. Classification (NCBI taxonomy): domain Eukaryota; kingdom Metazoa; phylum Arthropoda; class Insecta; order Lepidoptera; family Tortricidae; genus Cydia; species Cydia pomonella. The sequence continues at coordinate 17,762,585 of NC_084712.1, forward strand.
TACGCCATCGAATAAATTTACACTAGGGGTACTGTCTACTATTTTTTTTATAGTTAACCTAGTAAACAATTACTGTCGCCAATTGGACATACGTAACGCCAGAGGTTACCATGCATAACAACCATAAGTGACATTCGCTGACTCAATACTTCACCTTATCATCGCGCAATAAATTCCTTAGAAGATAAAATCTTCAAACTTTTTTTCACTTACTGTTGCGTGATCAGCGTGATGCGACATCATTGTTATCTAACGTGTAGACTTCAAATGCAAAACGTATTTGAACGGCGCGAAAATGCTGTTTAGAATTACAGTGCAATTCGAACAATGCTTATAAGATGTCACATCGATACGATAACGGTCTGTCAGTGTCGAAAGTCACTTTTGAATCTTTTCATCTTAAGCACTGTTCGAATTGGGCCGGTAGATATTTAATTTTCTTTCATAAAATGGCCGTGTCATTTCTTAGTTATTAAATAACTATTTAGTTATAAAAGAAAAACGTTTCTGATATTCAGTACCCCTAGTGTAACTTTGATCGACATCATAACGTGACGAACGCGTTTGCGTTAAGTCTCATTTTGTATAGGATTTTGAGTTTCCAAAACGTCCCGCTTGGCGCGCTCTTTCGAAATCCAATGCAAAATGAGACTAAACGCAAACGCGTACGTCACGTTTGGAAATCGAATTTATTTACACTAGGGGTACAGAACGAATGAAGGTATCAAGTTAAAATCGTATTCATACTCATCAAAGTATCTACTTACTATTCGTGGCATTACTACTTTAATATATCGAGGGCTTCATGCTAAAGGGGCGTATAAGCAAGAACCCTACTTTTCAGGAGACACAAAAAACTGAATAACTTTTGTTACAATGTACCGATTGTTCTACAATTTTGCATAGAGTATTTAAATTACTATCTTTTTCATGTGTCATGCCTAGTTTCGTTCTACGAATTCTAAAAAGCAGTAATTATGTAGTTACGCCTCTTTACCACGACAGTAATTTCCGACATTTAGGTTGAAATTCTCTGAAAAATACTTGAGATTTATGGTCGTATAATTCATTTTTTTTTCTATTCGATAATTTAATCATGAAAGGTGGAAATACTGTTAATTATTCGAAATACTTTAATTTTACAGTAATTTAGTCATCATTGTGTAGTTTCTTCTATTTTTTCTGATTTTTATACGCCCGTCTGGGCTGACGAATCTATCGTGTAAGTATCCTTTATTTGTGGTCGTATAATAGGGCGCCAAATTATATTTTGAGTAAATATTCATAAGTTTATCTAGATTTTACCATTGAAATGATTCCTTATGGTTTTGATAGTGTCACAACTGTCCACGAGATTAAGCAATGTCCACTCGAGCTGGTTACCGATTGGGTAAGTAACTGTTTTGAATTGCCACTTTGAGCATTTCAGTGTTTCAATAGCCTCCGTGGTCTAGTGGTTAGAGCGGTTGTCTCTCGATTCGGAGGTTCCGGGTTTGAATCCCGGTGGGGACACTGTCAAGCAAAAGTCGCTTTGTGACTTTGTGAGACTATTCCCGGTTTGCCTAGGACATTGCAGGCTGAATCACCTGATTGACCGAAAAGTAAGATGATTCTGTGCTTCGGAAGGCACGGTGTAAAGTCGTTGGTCCCGGCTGCTATCTATCCGGTGGTGCTCGTCATGAGAGCTATGTCAGAGGCCTTTGGCGGCTCAATAACTCTAACACCAGGGTTTTTAAGGTGCATCAATCTTACAACCCACACGATAAGAAAAAGTGTTTCAAAAGATAATCTCGCCGTTTATTCTGTTTTTTTGCCTATAATATTTAGCAGTCGCTTAGCCCTTCGGTGGGAGTTAGAGTTAAGACGTGTGGGCTTACTTAAGAAAACTGACTTAACTGAATTCCAATAAGATCATTTTTACTATTTGTGATAATGGGTAAATAGTAGTCACTCAAAAGTCGAGTAGTACAAAACGATTTTATAGAAAATAATTGAAATCGGTAGTAAAGGATGCATGGAAATTGCTAAGATAACACAATGACCGCTTTACTAAAAAAGCAGTCAAGAAACAATCAAACGAGTAAATTTAGAGTGCATTAACTAAAACAAAAGGTTAAAACGTATCAAAACTGTTAATAATATTATAACTATCTTAAACAATAAAATATTAATCAAAAATTCTAAACAAATCAATATGACATCATTTATCATCATTTCATAAAAAGAAACAATATTAAATCTTCTGTACTAATAAACCTAAAAGTAGTTTAGCTAACAACTTAACCCACTTACGTCTCCATCAAATTATAACAGAGGAATGTTACACTTAAGAATTACAACCACCCCGACGGAGGACGAGTGGCTACAGACATATGAGGTAATCAGCCCGCAGCGCACGCAGTGGGCCTCAAACAGCTTTGACTCCTTCAAATCTCCAGGAATGGATGGGATCTTCCCTGCGCTTCTTAAATGGGGCGGGAAGCATCTCACTCTGAAGCTGACCATCGTTCTGCGCGCCTGTCTGGCTCACAGGTACGTGCCGAAGCAATGGAGGGAGGTCAAGGTTATCTTCATACCGAAACCAGGCAAAAGCGACTACTCGGATCCCGAATCCTTCAGGCCCATCAACCTGACCTCTTTCATGTTGTAAACATTACAGAGCTTGTGTGACAGGTACCTTAGAGAGAGGGTGCTAATTCATGTGCCCTTGCATCCAAACCAACATGCCTACAGCCCTGGCAAATCTACAGAATCGGCACTTCATGCAGTAGTAAGTAAAATTGAGGTGGCGATCAAAAACAGATCCATGTGCTTAGGAACCTTCATAAGGGGCTTTCGACAGGACCAGGTTCAGCAGCATTACAGCAGCACTGGTAAGACATGGCGCGAATGCAGTTATGAGAGAATGAATAAACAACATGTTGAGCCAACGAACCATCAAACTCGGGACGGGCGAAACACAGCAGGCATTAGTGGCAAAAGGATGCCCCCAAAAAGGAGTCCTATCGCCACTACTATGGAACCTTGTGGTGAATGACCTGATCACCACATTAAACAATAATCACTATTACACAATCGGCTATGCTGACGACATAGTGATACTGACGAGCGGCAATCATGCAGGTACGGTATGCGATGATACCCACTCTGCACTAGCCATCATGGAGCGCTGGTGTTTTAACAACGAACTTTTAGTCAATCCCAACAAAACTGAGCTGGTTATGTTCACCAACAAACGCAACTTGGGAAACTTCCGCCTTCCCAAACTGTTCGACACTGAACTCCAACTATCTGCGGAGGTAAAGTATTTAGGGGTAACACTTGACAGCAAATTGAATTGGAGCAATCACTTAAACGGCAAAATTGACAAAGCCACAGTCGTATTCTGGCAATGTCGTAGAATGGTGGGTAAAACCTGGAGGCTAACCCCAAAGATAACTCTATGGCTTTACCAGGCAGTCATACGACCAATAATAAGCTACGGTGCGATAGTTTGGTGGCCACGCACCAAATTATCCATAGTTGAAGCTAAACTACAACGACTCCAGAGGTTGGCATGTATGGCGACCACGGGCTGCATGAGGACAATACCAACCGCGGCCCTGGAAGCCTTATTGGGCCTGCCGCCGCTGCACCTCTTTATACAACAGGAACTACAGGACATACGGCGGTACGTCTTAAAAAAATTAATCTCTGGAGACCACCTAGGGTACCACACACCGAGATCCTCTACGAGGCGATAGGTAAGGAACCGCTAATAGAAGCGGTGACTGACAGGATACCCAGAAAATTCGTCTTCGACAAGAAATACAAGATACAGTTACACGAAGAACCTCGTGAAGGATTCAACCCAAGAGAGCTTGGAATCTTCACAGATGGATCAAAGACAAGGTCAGGTACTGGCGCTGGAGTATTCTCAGAGGACCTAAACACACTTATCTCAACACCACTAGGTGCCCACAACACAGTCTTCCAGGCAGAATGTATGGGCATCATAATGGCAGCACACGCAATCGCCTCAAGGAAAGTATTGGACTACCCCATCCGCATACTCTCTGATAGTCGGTCAGTATTACAAGCTCGGCAAAGTTATACTTTGACCTCAGGGCTAATCTACGAATGCACAAAGCTCTGTCAGAGGTAAGCACCACCACCAACGTAACTCTGCAGTTGATCAAGGGATACAGCAACTCGCGAGGGAACGATGCGGCCGACATATTGACGAGAGGAGGTTCGGAACTGAGGGTGGCAGGACCGGAGCCAATTATACCTCTGCCTTATGCCTGGCTCAGGAACATGCTGGTCTAACCGAGGCACGTGCAGGCAAGCGAAGGAAGCCCTCCCGACAATCGACCCCGGTTTGTCGCGGAGGCTGAGACAGCTGAAGAGGCCACAACTCCGGCTTTTGAATGGGGCCATAACCGGCCACGCCCCACTAAACAAACACCTACTAACCCTACGTGTTACAGATAGCCCCCTCTGCAGAGCGTACATGGAGGCAGAGGAGACAGCCGCCGACGTCATTCTTGAATGCCCAGGGCAGAGCCATCAGCATCAGAGCGCTCCACTTCATTCTTATTATTCACACGAGATGCACACCATACTGTAATGCACTAGACACTGACTGAGAGACAGGCGGCCCTAGTGCGCTTACCCGCTTGACAGAAAGGGATAGCAATATGCGGCAATCAAGGACGCTGTCTCCGCGCCCCTTTGGCCCGGCATTATTTGAAGGCCAACGTAATTTTTGTACGGTCGTATGTTCATACGCCTCTTTGCCGCGACGCACTTTGAGGATAGTTGGTAAAAGTTTATGGACGTATGTATGTACGCCTATATAGCGTGACACTATTTCGTGGTTCGCACTGTCACGTGAGAGAAGTATGTACGTACGCCTTTATACTCCGATGAATATTGGGGACTGAATGAAAATATCACTTATACGCCTTCAGTACGGCTTTTTGGAACGACATTAAATGATGACTGTCAGTTATACGCCAAATGATTTTTTTAATTATTTAACTAACTAATTATTATGATAAAATTATGAAAAAAATTGTGCTTACGTATTGTTACAAGACGAATACGATGCCGTTAAAAACGAAAAATGGCATTTTTGCGTATACGCCCCTTTGGCCTGAAGCCCTCGATATTATCTAGTATTAAACTAAAGTCAATCAAATAGGCCGGTCCCTTGCTCATATTATCCAAGTAAATAACATAGATAAGTTAACTACTTTATATCGAAATGAACACCTTATCCGTACAAAATGTCTAATGGAGTATTTTACAACTTGTACACAATTTAAGTACAAGGAACATTTAATTAAAAAGCTTTTAATAACACCTGTAACACCTGTTATCAGAAAGCTACACAGAACTTAATAGCTCAATTGAAATGTCAAAGCGCTATAAAATCTATGTTTTAATGGCCCCAACGCGTCGGCAGGAATTGGCACACACAATCAAGTGGACAGTGGGGCAAGACGACTTGTACTAGTACTCGCCAGGCGAGTTCGCTAATCGCTTAATAACTTGGGTCAGTACTGGCAATTAGGTACAATTCTTCGTCGCAATCTTCGCATAGTGTTAACAACCGATTTGTAAAGCGATAAAATGATTGAGCTTGTATATGTTGTTTATTAAAATTTTTCATCATCGTTTGTTTTATGACAAACTTTTTTTGGTGATATAGATCATGCAGAGTTGCTAAGAGGCTCGCATCATTAAAAAGGGTTAAAACCATTGACATATATCTAAGGATGGGCCTTTAGGTAGGACATCTGGGCTGCGGGAGGATAAAGCAAAGAAAAACGTACGGAAAATATGGGTACCTACCCAGGCTGTGTTTGAACCAGCGTCTTGAGGTTCGTTTCAAATTTAAACTCGACACCGCAGGCCTGTGTTCTTTAAAACTTACATTTTATGGCATTTATTTTCAATCTATATTTACCATATTAACAATATACAACTTACATTACAAAGACAATAAATAAACTAATCATTAAAACTCTAAACTGCGTTAAATCTTAAAATAAACATACCTAAATAAAAAATGCTCCCCAGCGGTGTTATCATGGTTCCATTTTTGTCGCCTGTCACTATGCCCGTCACTTTCGCACTTACATACTTGTTAGAACGTGACAGGTATGGTGACAAATGACAAAGAGCCGACCATCTTAGCTCTACAGGTCACCTTCATGTGTTATGGTGCCCTTCAAGTCTGGCAGCTTTACCTTTTTGGATGGCCAGGCTTATCCTCTGGCCGAGGTAGCTGCCAGCCCCGTCTATTTTCAATATAATTGACATATATTTGTCCAGATGTGTATATGAGCCCAGATATATACCCTTATGTTCGGCATAACTGATTAAGAAATATTTTTATTGGGTCAGTTCTATTTATTTATTTGGAATAGAATTTACAATTTCGCTCTTTAGCGATAAGACCGCCTGTTGTCTGCCTCTATCACTAATCAATTGTTTTTCTTTAAGCTGTAATTTTTACTGAGGTGTTCCAATAAAGAGTATTCTATCTATTTATCGGCTAAATCTATACACGTCATGGGCCCCGCTGTGTACAATAACTTACCAGCGTCCATAACTGATGCGCCTAGCCTGGCGAGTTTCAAGGCTAAACTCAAAAATTGGCTTATTGAGCGGCCGTTTTATAGTGTCGAGGAATACTTGACCTCAAAATATTGTAGTTAAATAAATAATAATAATAGTAATAATGTCGTAATAATCAACTTGTTAATTGAATTTATTTTTGAAATTTATGAATGTTGTATAATTACCTGTAATTTATACTAGTCATGTAAGCCTGACCTGTAATTTACATTATCAATAAACTATGAGTATGAGTATGAGTATGAGTATCTATCTACATCGCCGCCTCGTCTGTGTTATGAACAGTTCTCTGTAGTACGTGTAATAGTTGATTACGCTATAAACACAAAGTTATCCGCTCGATGTACCAACTAAACTAACTTCACACATAACAACATAACTTGGATAACTCTAATAACCTACACGATACAGTTTAGCTTTGGTCAGATTTAATGTTTAGTTTTAAGAGTTAATGTGTGTGTAAAATGTGATATGTTTATTTTTGGAAATTATTGACAGTATCTTATCGATACAGTTGATCCAAACTTTCCCATTATTTTTCTAAGTCTCAAATAGGCCCCTCGGGGTTATTAGGGCGACCAATTAAATATAAGTTTTTTTTTCATATTTAAGATTAGATAGACAAGACAGTTCACGCATCTCGAAAAAAAATTGAAATAACTATTTCATGTAGTGTAGTTCGTAGAAGTTCGTAAAGGGTATGGCGGAAACATTCTTATTCTTAGCTTTTTACCCAATACATAGTCATCATTTTTGGCATTGGAAGTAACTGAACTAAAAGAGATGCAATAGCACAGTAACCTATAAGCCTATGATATGATCTAGGTATTAATATAACTTACAGACATATATTTGGCTAAACAACAATGCATTTATGTATGATCCCCCAAGCCAAATGCGTCTTTGTCATAGACGTCGACGATCTAGCTTACTGACTATCCATTAGAGCCGTTATCGGATTAAGCACTGGTACTATAGTACTAAGTCGGTCATGCTTTTAAGGGATTACATCTCATAGTGACGTGCCGCTTACGTTCGTCAAAATGTTAAACCACAATATTGGACGTGTGACATGTGCAAACAATTGAAAATCGGGAGTCGATTAAGAAATAGTATATATCACAAAGTAGGCCAGGCCTTCAAAAAATTACACAGCGGTGTTCTACGTAACTAGCGTACGTTTAAAATGTAAAACCATGATTAGGCGTAGGTACTAAGTGTTATGGGCATAAATCATTCACACAAATTTGAAACAGACAATAAATACCGCGCTATTTCAGCGATGGACTGTCTAAGAAAATCCACCGCCATTTCAAATTCTTTTGGGTTATAGTATTATTTATTGCAGAAAAGGAACTTTCATTAACTTTTTAAAGAGGTCTTATTCCAACTATTAAACTCCCATGAGACTCGAACATTATGATATAATTGTTTTGAACAAGTTACTTCTAGTCGAAGATCCTCAAAAACCGATCAAACATGAGGAGAGTTCATTCGATTTAATAATACGTGAGTAGGTTGCCCGTTTAAAATAATTATAATATAGTCGTCTTCTGTCACTAGTTTACGCCTAGGTGAGCACAATTTTGGAATAATTTTGTCTATAAAATGATAGATTTCATGTTTTTTCAGATTTTACACGTACCTAGTATCTATTTTTGGTAGGTACTTATTACATTTGATAAATATGAAGAATTAGTGCCGCTATACGTCGATCTGTCGATGCTAATAAAATAGATAAATACGTTTTTGGCAAAAAAAAACATTTGTTATACAAGCTTTTATCGCTGACTGTATTTTTCTATCCCCAGGAAACTAATAGTTACTCATCGAGACAATTCTATAAACCCCGAACACAACTAGGTTGCGTTGTTTTATCACAGTTCCTTTGGCCACATCCATTCTCCATCATCAGATGAATAAGATCAGCTCGATGGTATGATAATATGATAACCGACTTACATATGTATGCAAAATTTCAGCTCAATCAGAGATCGGGGCAGTGAGTTTTTAGGTTCCAAGATTTGACACTAACATACTAACAGAGCAAGTAAAATAAAAGCTTGCTAAAAAACAATAAGCATAGTCACAAACAACAGCGTCACAGTTTATTAACCACAAACAGGTTTGGGACTTTAAGAGTCTCGTATGGATTAGGCTAGGTTAGGCTTCGGTACATTGTTGTACCGTGGGTAACGGTTTTAAAATATTTAAATATTCTTGCTTCTGCCCCCGCCTTCGTCTACGTGGAATGATTTCCGGGCGAAAACTATACTGGTTATGATATTTTCCGTGACTCAAATTATCTCCAATTCAAATTTCATCTCCGTCGAAACAGGGAGGTATTTTCGCATTTATAGTATGTATATTGTATTACTAACAAGGAAAGGTACCCAAGCGTCCGGTTCCGATTTGATTCATATTATACATGCGAAAATACCCCTCTGTTTTGATGGAGATGAAATTTGATTTGAAGATAATATGGGTCCCGGGAAATGATATGTAGTTTCAGGCGATATGAAAAACACGTGCTCGTTATTTTTTCTTGCTCTCAAACATATACTCAAACCAACCATTAACTAGCAAGTTGCTTGAGCATCACTTTCTATAGGAGTTAGAAGATTTAGTAATTTTTTAGTACTTTGGAGAACAATTTCTCCCAATCGGTTGAGTTTGGGCAGCTAAAAAAAATACGTGTCTGTTATTTTAGACTACTCTATAACATATATAAATAGGTATATTATACAGTCAGCATCGAAAGTAGCGGATCAGACACACGTAGGTAATAAATATTTAAAGTGTAAATATTTATGAAATCAATCTTTTGGAGAAAAAAGGCGCCAAATAAATAACCTGGACCGTTAATTCCGGTAGCCGACTAAAACGTTACTATAAAACCTCGAAACATGAACTTAGGTTACACGTGTGTCTATTTGGCAGCAGATTGAACCCGGATGTGGTCAGGAGCCGTTACTCCACGCTTCTGGTCAGATATAAGCGGAAGTTGGTCCATTTCATGTCAGTTCTGTGCGAAGTGTGGATGACCTTTTGGTATTAATTGTTTCTGGGATACGGTGAGAAGCGAAAGTGATTAAGAAGTGAGTTAGTGGTCGATTTATTGTGTATTTTGTGTGGAGTTTTGTATGGACATTGAGGTTGCATAGTTCCGGAGAATCTTATCGGTAAGACTTCTATTTGATTTCAAAGCAACGTGTTCTTGAGAAAGGATAACACTTAACGCAGGACATCTTTTTGATTTATCAGTTAAAAATATTAAATATACCACTGTGTATAGGCAGAATATACGCACAGTTGCTTCATTACGAAACGGATATTCTTAACGTAGTTAATGTACAGCTTTCATACAAACTTATGCAGAGGGGACAAAAAGGGGTTAATAAGCTGAGTTGGGCCCATTTCGTGATGCAAACTTAATGTTCGGATTCTTTTTGTCTGTACATGTTTTATGATCGTCACAATGAAAATGTCTATTTTGATAGAGAGGCATAATTATTTACACTTTCAGAATATATTATTAGTAGGGATAAGGTAAACCAGGGGTCGGCAAACTTTTAAGAAGAGCCAACACCAATAGCAATCACTTGTTTTAGGAAAGAACCAGAAATATTATTTTCAGTGGTGTAAGAAATCTCAACTGTTTTTTATGAGATATGTAAAGCCTTACGCCGTTATTCATGAACGCCCTACATGCCTCAATTAGTTATTTAATTATTCGTTTGTTTTTATTATGTATTTTTTTCGCTTATGTATTTGTAAAAAAATATATGAAATATAAATTAACTAATTGAGGCTTGTAAAGTCTTTTATGAATAAACAGATACTTCCATACAAAAAATCCAAAGATCCAAAAAAAAATGACGACAAAAAAATAGCCACAACCGAATACAGAACCTCCTCCTTCTATGAAATTGAAGTCGGTTAATAAAACACGAGTCGCTTTCAAATACAAATATTACAATTTGGTTACCACTCAAGCCTGTGTCGTGAGGACTCTAAGAAATACCAGCAGATTTATCAATAACATGATGCGCAAAATACAGATAAACCATACTTCATATACATCCACAGTTTACCGACCCCTAGTAGAATAGTCCGGTAAAACCCGTACTCCAATCCGGGCGACATCGAATGTCCCAATAATTAGTGAGCCAATAGTTACTTAGTAATAATGCTTATGCTAAACAGGCGGACATCCTATATGAGATCCGGTGCGGTGACATAACTGTGCTAGTAAAGATAAACGGTAACTATAACACTAATTAAAATAACGGTGATGTCACGGCGGTGTCAGTCGATGTCATTTGATCACGAATTGGGGTCTAATTAAGAATGAAATAAGTTATAAGAATAATGGAGAGCTTTAAGAATGACTCACGGTAGATCAACACAGTCTCGAAGTAAAGAAATTGTTACTCGATAATACACTATACAGTGTAAAGTAATACCTAAATAATGAATATTATGCCACCTCAAACATGTAACTTAAACTAATAAACTTATGTAGGTATATATCTTATAAATAAACTGTATATTTTTTGACGATCTTAATATATATTCATCTTTATATTCGATTGTAATAAAAACATGTATTACTTATTAAGCAATAAATGAATCAAAATCTAAATATAGAATGGTCCGAATCTGAACCGAGGCGTGCGAAACTTCAGTTTTCTATAGAAAATGTCACCGATCGCCTTGTTATAAAAAACAAAGTGTCGGACGCCTCGGCCCGGACCTACACCGTTTTAGCGTGAGTCATTCCAACAGACACCGCGTTATAATGTGTGGTGACCTCGATTATCTAATGTTTTCCGTCTAGTAAAGTTAAGGAGATCTGTAGTCATCCCTTATAGAGTTTGCTCTCAGTTTTTGACTTTTGCTAAGCAATTAATTGTTGCAACTATTTGAGTAGACCACTATAGTTCGTGTCATTTACGATGACGCGCAGATTTGTCAAATCTAGCCTTTAATATCATAGCAATACGAGTCAAGGCCTACGTCACACGAAAACCTATACGTTATTTTTAATCCTAATAGCCTTGGCAAATACTTTCCAACGTACTGTGAGGATGAACGTAGTTTAGCGGCACAATTTTATGAACGTTTTAATATTAAACCTTCTCTTACGTCGCAAGATCGGGTCTTACACAAAGCGTTAATTTTTAAATTTTCCCTTTGAAATAAAAACTTGAAATAAAAGCAAGTTCTTTAATACAGACACGTTTAACAAAGGTACATAAAATTCAAACGCATCCATCGCACTCGATCGATAAGAACTCAAGATCAGACTGGTAGCGTATGTAGATCATTGAAAAAGCGGCAATGCGGTAAAATTCCGAAATATTATCCAAACTGGAACCCAACATAACCGCAGCCTGCACAACACGCTATTATTAAAGTTATAAAGTTGAAAATTTTATAATTTGACAGCAAAATGAGGTAAGAAATACTTGTATAATTGCTACACATTAAATTCGTAAGCGGACCTTTTCAAGGAGATTTTCGTTGCTAAGTGCAATCAGCGAAATAAAGGCCTTCGCAGTTTTATGAGCGTGGAAATTTAGATTTAATCACATTGTTTCAATATGCGATAAAATTCTCTACAATGATAGCCTTTTTTACGCAAATCAAACATAGGTCTTGAGAGAATTGGTCACGGCTGCGGATAATAGAGAGCTTTTCAGTTGAGTACCGTTTTTAGAAAACGAAGCTTGATGAGTTGCCTAAGTAAGGTACAAGATTGAAAAGCTTGATTATATCACTATTGTATACAATACGAGTTATCTAAAACAATACTTTTTTACTATAAAAACTAAATAATTAATGAAAATTTGTAAGTATCTCAGTAAACAAAAATGACGCACAAAAGACATAAACGCGCACCTCCGCGCGACTCTGCGCCCCAGGCCCGTTTACTCTTTTCTATGGGAGCGCGGCGGCACGTGATTGCACATTTTTTATAAACTTTACTACAGCGTATCGAAATGAATCTTATAGTTGAGTTGGGAGCAGCAACATGAAAAGTACGCAATAACAGATCGGTACACGAAATCTTAATTCAACCATTACAGTCCAATGAGTAGAAAATCTATTAACGGCACTTCCGCTGTAAATTGGTTAAAAAACTCAATTAATTAATCATAAATTGATCGAAGAGTCATCATCATAATAAAACTAGCATTACGTACCAAACAAATACTCCTTACATGAACCCGGCCTGAATTCTTACCCGTAAAGCACCAGATTACTTACATTTAGATCAGGCAGCATATTAGGCGACTCGCGCTCATGAAACAATATGTGCTCCCACGATGGTCCCATAAAGAAAAAATGAGCCCGCTTTTCCATTTGTACGAGTATGCGGAATAAATCAAATTAACATAAATTGTGTCAGATATCAAAATTCAAAATCAAATTCAAAATGCAACTTACGTAGTACATCACTCGTATAAGTATCACTTTGGTAAGAAATGACCGATAGTAGAGTTCCTTCAGTATGTATTATAGTAAAATATATAATAAAATATTATATACAGAGTGTTATTTAGTCACCTGCAATCATTTACGGGCTGAATACCGAATTTGACGACCGGTTTGGCCTAGTGGGTACTATATAGGGTACCTACCCTGCCTACGAAGCTGATGGTCCCGGGTTCAAATCCTGGTAAGGGCATTTATTCGTGTGATGAGCATGGATATTTGTTCCTGATTCATGGGTGTTTTCTCTGTATTTTAGTATTTATAAATATTTATATTATATATATCGTTGTCTAAGTAGCCTCAACACAAGCCTTATCGAGCTTACTGTGGGACTTAGTCAATTTGTGTAATAACGTCCTATAATATTTATGAATATATAAATCATACTGAGCAACTTTTACTATGAGACCAACCTCGGGGTTCTATGGGAGAGTATTTTTTTTTTCGCGATGTCGGCATCGCGAAAAAAAAAAACTCTCCCATAGAAAATGTCAAGGTCAGATAGCCAAAAATGTATGAAACAGCCAATTTTTATTTCGCGATTTCGGTGTTGGTTCTACAGTTAAAGTTGCTCAGTATGACCTATATATTCACCCCGTCAATTATTGCAGGTGAGTTTATTAACATCCTGTATATGGCGAGCATAATTTTTCTAATTTCTTTAAATAGGTCAAGTCGCAAACCTCTTCAATTTCATTTGATGGAGATAAAAGGTTTGTGAAGTGAGCCTACCATACGATTATACTATCCGCAAACCAGACCGGGGTCGTAAAACTCTTCATTCACACTTGCTTAGTCGCAGCAGGAGAAAAAGAGATGATAATATTATTTCGGTCGTGATTTTGGTTTGCGGATGATATAATTCGGCGTATTCTATGGGAGGACATCTCTACCGTAAAGATACCGAGTACGTCATTGGCATTCTTCTATGCCGGTACAGTCGGGAAAAAACGGGTAATCCATTTTGGACCAAACGTGGTCACTGGCTGAAGGGCTAAGGTACAGACGAGAGCGATCGTGTTAATTCATATTTATTGATTGATTCAGAAGATGAAATAAGCTACTTTTCACCACACCAGCTTATAAAAGCTACCTTTGCATTTCAAAAACTGATTAGATAAGTAAGTAAGTAAATATTCTTTATTGCACCAACAATTATACATTTTACATACATGTAAAACTACAAATGAATTTTAAAGGAAAATAGAACCAGGTAACAACAGGCGGTCTTATCGCTAAAAAGCGATCTCTTCCAGACCCCCTATACCCCTATTCCAGAGGGTCCTTTTATTTGGCCCTCGCCTCTGCGCTTGCCTTCACCGGCCGGCCAGAGTGGAGTCGCAAGAGCGGGACCTATGCTCCAGGTTGGAAGTGTAAAATGTCATAACGCCGGCGGCCTGCTGAACGGATTACCGGGATCTGGCTGCCGCAGACTCACCTCTCGACAACCTCACAGCCGCTCCAAAGTGTTGCCCTATTGTCGCACTGTGCGTGCGGCCGTTGTGGGGCCCACTCAATGAGTTGGCGAGTCACCACCTGTCTTAAACAATTCGGAGTTCAATGGGGGTTGGGGGTATTCTCTTCAAGATAATGCATTTTATCCACATATGTGGTAGCAAAGTAATCTGATGCAAATTTAGAGTTGTGGTTGTTTGTTGACTGATTATATAACGCTCATTAGAATTTGATTTGTAATGTTTTATAGTTCATATTTTGTTTACCTCGCGTTGTTAGGTAGTGGTGAAAAAATTTGTGTTTCACTCGAGACCAAAGTTTGTTTAACCTTGGCGCCTTGAACCCTCGCAACGCTCAACAGCTCCTCAGTACGCTTTGGCTTGCTCAGATAACAATATTAGCATGAGGCAGCAACATTACTCCCTTTTACAACAAATAACTATTATCTTATATATGATTGTTTCTCTGTTGACAGTTAAAGACGGACTTAAAAAGTACAGACATAGGTAAAATGACTATAATTTTTGTTCAAACAACCTTCGGTTTACAATAAATTGACAATAAGTTAGAAAACTTCTCGGAAAATTTTACAGAAAGTAAAGGAAATGTTCATTTTGGAAGTGGAACGTTTCGATTGTTATACGAAAATATAAGAAGATTCCGAAATATTTCCTAGTAGCAACTTCGCTATTTTGGAAGTTTCCGACGGAACATCAACTAAACTTGTCTATAAAACTGGTTATATCTAGGTTTCTGATTTTTCGGATCCGTTGAAAACTATGCATCCAGTAGGATTAACAACTCGATACTATGGATAAAGAAAAACATAGACATAGATAATATTCATAACATTTAATTTACTCAATATAATCTTAGACGTTTCGTAACGGTTTAAGATCGTGTGGATATTGCCTTTAAGGATTCTACAGACGTTGCAAAAAATGGCATCCAATTTAAAAATCAATCAATCAATCAATTTATTTTACTATCCTAAGGGTTGGTTTACAGTTGTTTTTACGTTATTCTTATGTTAGTACACTCCTTAATTTGCCATAATTAAAGTTGCCATACGTCCCGTATTTAAGTATCCCGTGCCGTTTTTGTCCCGTAAATCAATACCGCTGTAGAATATCTACATAAACGGTCACAATCATATCTGTTTTAACCAGTTTGTTTACCTGAAACATACAAAGTAACAGCAAAACTATGTGAATATGTATTTGCATACGGCCCTCCCGAAACACCATTACTAACCCATTGTCCCGTATCAGTTCCGAAAAATTATGGGAACCCTAGCCATAATCCATAGCATGCAAAATATTCACAATTATTTATATAATTGCTAGCTAAACATTAAAAATTTAAATATTATTGCACAATACATGAAAGTACAAATGACGCTCTTAATCCTAGAAGGCATTATCTAAAAGTCAACCATGGGCTAAGCTGAATGATTGAGTTGGTGCAGAGAAAAACAGAATAAAATTAACGAATCTAACACGAAACTATATAAGCTAATAGGAGCAAAGAATTCAATAGATCGACCAAATTCGTCATGCAAATATCGGTGACTTCACTGACGTATAAAGCAGCCATTACTGTACTTTTTTAGTTCGCAGCTGTACCCTATTTCCGTAAGAGGGTCGAAAGACGATAAAAATCAAAAGTGCATTAAAAACGCTGCATGCCCCCGCCTGCACCGTCTTTCTGTCCATCTCGCGATACAGTTACTAACTGTATCACCGCACTTTCGGCAGAG
Organism: Cydia pomonella; assembly: GCF_033807575.1. Classification (NCBI taxonomy): domain Eukaryota; kingdom Metazoa; phylum Arthropoda; class Insecta; order Lepidoptera; family Tortricidae; genus Cydia; species Cydia pomonella. The sequence goes on from NC_084712.1 coordinate 17,778,927, forward strand.
CCAGTTTTTTTTTAATTAGCTCGGGCAACGGCATTACTTTTTATTCTTTTTAGTGCCATATTGTATACGGTTTTTGTAGAGCCTTGAGGAGGTTTCAAAGCGAGTGCCTTTTAAATAATACGAGTAGTTTTAATTGTTTAACGCCATTTAGCCTTATTATGGAACAATTAATGGATTCATATTAATAAACGTAAGCGCAATCAGCAGAATGATTATATTATACAAAACTCTAGAGGCCACGCATACATCGGGGGCTAAAAGCTCAAACCTGATAAGTGGAAAAAATCCAGGGCATTTCCGTACAGATATGACCATCCAACTTTCATGAAAAGGGCGTTTTCACATCACCTATTCGAAAAAGGGCTTTTTCTTCCCTGATAGACTAGTGTATTGTACTAGATACTTTGATTTCTCAAAGTAACACTTTTCTGGTCTAATCTCCTCATAGGTGATGTGAAAATCAGTGTGTGTCACAGGGTACCAAAATTATTTCCATCTTGGGCGTAACACACTTAAAGACATAACCACTTGAAAAGAAATACCTTCACTAACTAACTACTCTCAGGATTCTATTTTAGAATATCTCACTGCTCTCAGGATTATATTATAGAATCCTTATTTATTTATTTTAACTTTATTGCACAAACAAAGAAAAATGTACAAATGGCGGACTTAATGGTTGAGGCATATGCTTCGTTTAGGATTCAATGTACGCCCTCGCCGTTAATAGGTCATTTTGCTCTCTTGTGACACATGTGGAAGTCGCAGAACATTCTCAAGATTTTCGCAATTTCTGGAAACTTTCATGAGAATATTCTCATGCAAGTTTCCACTTTGAAAGTTCCCGTTCTATAGACCCACCATAAAACATTGAACTTTGTCATTTATAATATTTTATAGTAAATCCCTTCATTTATTTGTTAATTGGTCGGGCAATGTGCGGTTTAAGAGGAATTCTCCCGCGGACGCTCCGGCTGTGGAATGAGCTCCATGCCGAGGTTTTCCCGAAGGGCTACAGTATGGAGGGGTTCTTCAAGAACGGAGTGAACAGGTTTTTAAAGGATCGGCAATGCGCATGTGACACTTCTGGAGTTGCAGGGGTCCATAAGTTTATGTATTTTATGTATTTTTATTTGAATTTCTTATTATTTTTGTATCTTATCTATGGGCATGTAGTCTGAAATAAAAAAATTTAACCTAAAATAAATATTTTCGGAAACAAATATTTATTTTGGTACTTTTTATTTTACCGTTTTGTTGCCATGCATGATTTACGTATCCATCGGCCCGATTCGAAGAATGAGATACTATAACGATAAGTTATGGTTTAGATAAGTTCTTATTTAGACATCGTTTGTGTCGTATAATTGACAGAAGCAGCTCGATTCGGGCAATGTCACTTTGACGTTAGAAATATCGTAGATAGATCTTATTGGGATCACAGCGGAATCGAAATAAACGTCAATTTTGACATGTCGTGTAGTTATCGATATTTTAAAGATCTTTCCAAAATGCGAAGAAGCATGCGAAATTGTAGCTTTCTAGCACCAACGATCACGGAGCCACGGACAGCCAGGCAGAAATATTCGAAACTATAAGGGTTCCTTCCTACTACGGAACCCTAAAAAACATAACAGATAGAGGTTTAGTAGAATCATAGGATTAGCTGCTTAAATTTGCAAGTGAACTTTTGAAAGTGATATTTAACGTTTTGTTTTTTAATCCTAAGGTCATGGCCAGGCAGCCGTTGTTTTAATATAGAACTACAAAAGTCGGCATGTTGATAAATATCTACATAGGTACCTATTTTTAATACACACACTAATAAAACGCACAAAAGTGTATGGGCTCTGTCTGAAATAAATGTTTTATAATTATTAATATAAGCTTTTCCGTTTCAATGCAACCTATTCAATTCAATTAAAATTATTTATTTTAGACTACATGCCCATAGATAAGATACAAAAATAATTAGAAATTCAAATAAAAATACATAAAATACATAAACCTATGGACGCCTGCAACTCCAGAAGTGTTACATGCGCATTGCCGATCCTTTAAAAACCTGTTCACTCCGTTCTTGAAGAACTCCTCCATACTGTAGCCCCTCGGGAAAACCTCTGCAGGGAGCTCATTCCACAGCCGGAGCGTCCGCGGGAGAATCCCTCTTAAACCGCACAGTGCCCGACCAATTAAAAAATAAATGAAGGGATTTACTATAAAATATTATAAATGACAAAGTTCAATGTTTTATGGTGGGTCTATGGTTAGGTTTGTTGCAGTTATATGAGTGTAATCATTTATTTACATAATAGATATATATACATATAAGGGTATAAACTAAACTAATAACTTTCTTAAATCTAGCGGTTACATTTATTAATTTACAGTGTTAATGTTAGCTTGAATTACATCATACAATGACCTGTGATCAATAGCAGTATGTAATAACCACTCGGATTTAAGTTTTAATATACTAAGGTTTCAATATACTAACCCATGCAAAAGCGGCTATAATTATTCATATTTATTATACCTACTAGTTGATAGAGGGTAGATTTAGTTTTTTCTGCCAACAAACTATACTGCAGTTCAGCTGATTAGCAGTCTAAGGCCTTTGGTAATCTTTTTTGATTCATATAAAAAAAAGTAACTCTGTTCGTCTGTTACCTATTTACGCTTAAACTACTAACCCGATTTAAGTGAAATTTGGTATGGAGATAGTTTGAGGTTCCGGTAAGGACATGTGACAATTTTTACTAATTTACATCATCTTTCCACGGAGACAAAAACACGAGCAGAAGCTATAGCTTGTTAAACGGTTAAAGCGTAAAAGGACAGACAGACATACTTTCACATTTACCTATAATATTAGTATGCAAAACAATTTAATATTTTTCCACTGTACTGTACAGAGTGTACGCGTAGAGCAACACATGTGAGCATATATATGTGACTTTCCACGGATTAAATTACCCTGCCGTTTCTTTTCGTCGTTGCTCTATTGCAACATCACTTCCATCTTCACCAGCACTTAGATGGTTGGCAATCGTCAAATGTGCGTTTCTCCAGAAACTTTCTGCCTCGCACACTGTGTAGCTGCTATACTGTGGAATAAACTGTCGCCTGCAGTATTTCTGGACCGAAATAACCCTCAAACCTTCAAGAAAAGACTCCATCTTAAAACCTGCAACGCACTTGCAACACCAGTGGTGGTCCATGAGCAACGGTATTACTTACAATCAGGCGATTCGTCGGTCAGGCCTCCTATATCATAGAATTGACTTTATTAAATGCAATAACTTTGTTCCCTTATCCAGTTCCAGGCTACAGGATGTCCCAAAACTGCAAGACCACGTACACGGCTGCGACCACGCGGGACGCGAACAACAACACCCTGTACCACGGCAGCGCGCAGGGCTACGGGAGGGGGTACGGCCCCCCCACAATGGGGACTAATGGGAACTTTCAGGTATTAATTACATGTCTATATTGTCGTCTGGTACCCGCAACACAAGCACATTATTGAGCTTACTCTCGATTTGTTTAAAATAACAATTAATGGCACTTAGTAACCGCTAGAACAGCGACATCTAGTGCGATATTGGGCAACTATAGAACTAAATAATACACTACCCCAAACATATGGGTCATAAGGTCGTGAATACATATTTTTGGCACTTCAATCGTGTCGATGTTTTCAGACGTGACTATACATACTTCGTCTCCGTCTTTACTAATACACGCAATGTGGTTTAAGGGAAAACACATCCACATTCCACACCCCTCTCAAAATATTATCTCAGAAACCAAGAAGTGTGCTCTCGAAATTTACCAGGGCGTTATAATCGAGTTTCGGGGAATAAATTACCGCAGACACGTAAATAACAAAGACTGAAACACGGAAGAAAGAAACACGGGTTCATATTGGGTGCGGAACTGCGACTTCTCCCGCCGCACTGTGGTCCCAAATCGAGAAAAGTGTGAAATTGCTTATTTCGCTACAAAAAAGGCATTCGATAGGGAATTTGATTTCCAAATAATACTTACACCTTAAAATTCTTCAAAAATTATCGGTACAGCGGTAAAGCGAATTAGCGGTACAAAAGAAATGTATGGAGAAAATCATTGTCACTGTTACAAGCTTTTATTTAACTTTCCATGTATTTACCTATGTATGTTTGTACGGTACAAATCTTGCAAGTTAAATTTGACCCACTTCCCGACTTCCAATGAAGCTGAAAATTTGCATACATAATGTAAGTTGGATGATAATGCATTATTATGCTACCTTCGAGCTGATCTGATGATGGAGGCAGGAGGTGGTCATAGGCAATCTGTAATAAACCAACGCAACCAATTGGGTTTGGTGTTTTTAGAATTGTCTCGATGAGTATTAGTTGCCTGTGGAAAGAAAAGGACAGTCAGCGATAAAAGCTTGTACCAAAAATGTTTTTTTTTGCCAAAAACTTATGATCTTCTTCTCGATGTTTTTATGAATTAGGCCATAATTCATAAAAATCGAGAAAAGTGTGAAATTGCTTATTTCGCTACAAAAAAGGCATTCGATAGGGAATTTGATTTCCAAATAATACTTACACCTTAAAATTCTTCAAAAATTATCGGTACAGCGGTAAAGCGAATTAGCGGTACAAAATAAATGTATGGAGAAAATCATTGTCACTGTTACAAGCTTTTATTTAACTTTCCATGTATTTACCTATGTATGTTTGTACGGTACAAATCTTGCAAGTTAAATTTGACCCACTTCCCGACTTCCAATGAAGCTGAAAATTTGCATACATAATGTAAGTTGGATGATAATGCATTATTATGCTACCTTCGAGCTGATCTGATGATGGAGGCAGGAGGTGGTCATAGGCAATCTGTAATAAACCAACGCAACCAAATTGGGTTTGGTGTTTTTAGAATTGTCTCGATGAGTATTAGTTGCCTGTGGAAAGAAAAGTACAGTCAGCGATAAAAGCTTGTACCAAAAATGTTTTTTTTTGCCAAAAACTTATGATATTCTTCTCGATGTTTATATGAATTATGGCCTAATTCATAAAAACATCAAGAAGAATTCGAACATAACTATTAATTTTTTTTATATCCATCCAATCTTATTTTGATACCAATCGTAGCGTATCTCTCGGCAATATGAGTGAGCACCATACCACAGCGATGTAGGTACCGGAAATGATATCAAAATGAGATCAAATAGAGATCGATGTTCGAATTAAGCTTCTTATCTCTATAATCAAGTTATGTAAAATTGATATACAACCTTTTGTACAAGCTCAAGGAGTAAGTACAAGATATTAAATTGATCTAATTAGGTTATCTTGTTATAGCAATTTCAGCGCCAGGGAATCTTTGTTACTGTCGCAGGATACATTATATAACAGCAATAAAATTTGTATGAAATATTAATATTATATGTACCTTGAACATGATATTTAGATATAAACTTAAGTACATTTTAACCCTATATAAAGTGTTTAAACGGCTATTTCCGAGTTAGTTGGCTAACCCTCTAACGTGAAAGTTGCCCTGAGAGTTATAGGAACCTATACCGCCACCATACAATCGAAGTTACGTTCTCATGTTAAAACAACATGAAATTTAACGTGAACATTCAAGTATAGTTCATGTCATCCACGATGACTCGTAGATTTGTCTAATCTAACCTTTAATAACACGATATTACGAGTCAGGGCACGCGTCTTCGTGAATGACACGATCTATAACATGTCTATGTCTGGCACTAGTTTTCGTAGCTAGAAATTGAAATTAAAAAAATTAAGGTGAGTAAAACTTTTAAGTACGGTCACGTCTGAAAATATTGATACGGACGAAGTGGCAAAAATATGTATACACTACCCTAATATTTTTTTATTAGCCTATTTGTGTGTCCCACTGCTGGGCAAAGGCCTCCCCTCTAGCTTTCCAATCCTCCCTGTGCTGAGCAAGGTCCCGCCAGTCCCGCTGAAACGCATCCAAGTCGTCCCGCCATCTCTTTCTTGGTCTGCCTCTGCCACGACTACACCCTAATATATGGGCTATAAAGTCGTGTATACATATATTTAGCACTTCGATCGTGTCGATGTTTTCAGAAGTGACTGTACATAAAAAAGTTCTATTCGCTCTTTTTTAGTCTTCTTCTTCCTCGCGTTGTCCCGGCATTTTGCCACGGCTCATGGGAGCCTGGGGTCCGCTTGACAACTAATCCCAAGATTTGGCGTAGGCACTAGTTTTTACGAAAACGACTGCCATCTGACCTTCCAACCCAGAGGGTAAACTAGGTCTTGTTAGGATTAGTCCGGTTTCCTCACGATGTTTTCCTTCACCGAAAAGCGACTGGTAAATATCAAATGATATTTCGTACATAAGTTCCGAAAAACTGATTGGTACGAGCCGGGGTTTGAACCCGCGACCTCCGGATTGCAAGGTAGTAAACTCTTTATTGTACAAAAATACATATTAGAAGTAACATACAATTATTAAGAAGTACGAAGGCAAACTTATCAACTTATCCCTCTGAGGGATCTTTTCCAGTTAAACCTTTGAGTAGATGAGAGGAGAGAGTGAAAAGAGGGTGACAAATGCAATAAAATGTACAACAAGGTACCAGAAAGACAAAAGGTATAAATACATTTATTACACAAAAAAGAAAATACTCGTACACTAAAAAATGGAAAGAAGTAGAACACCCCTATAATAGAACAGGCACCAGTAATGGGATGGTATAGAAAAATCCTGTAAAATAAGTATTTATCATCAGTTTTTAAATGCTGGCAACATTTTACCATAACAAAAGCCATAGAGCTGCTTAAGTTTGATGATTCATTGATTTTTCTTTATTTTAAAATGAATGGCGCTATACATTCCATGACTGGAGCAAAAAACCATAGTTTTAATTTGTTAATAATATTGAAACCAATTGCAATCATTAAATACATTGAAAATATAAATGACTAATAGAACATTTAACTTTTAACGCATAAAGGTTGACTCACGCTACACAGGGGCAGGGCCGGGCCGGAGCTTCCGGCGCTTCGTTTTCTATGGAAAGCATTACGTCATCACCGGAGCTCTGTAGTGGCCCGGTGCGGGCTCGGACCGGAGACTAGCCGGTCATGCTATGAGCAAAAATCGGACTTGCCGGAGCCTCCGGGCCACCCGGTGACTCAATTCTTCCTTTCGGGTGATATTCCACTAGTCTAAGATCTTTGTCCAATGTGCATTGCGTCTCACTCTCTCATTAAGCAAAATGTCAGACGCAAATACACATTGGACCAAGATGAAAAACCAGAATACCACCCTTCGCAATGTGCATGCTCGGATGTGTCGGTATATATTTGCCAAAATAAGAAGGTTACAAAACGTCATAAATTTGTTTGTTAAATATGGATGGTATAGCCAATACATTACTTGGTCGGGTTATATTTTACTCGGCGCAGAGAGAAGTTAATTAACAATGACTGCCAATCTCTATATGAAACCAAATTTCTGTAAATAAAGCTACACAATTCTACATATTGCCGGTTTTGTGGAAAGCAATAAAAAAATAGTACTTATATTTATTTTAGTCACGCTGGCTCCACATTTTACTTGAGATAGTTGATAGCGCCAGACAAGTTGCCTAAGAATTTGTTACCAATTTTAATAGTAAATGAAGTGGAATAAAAAAATGTTCAGAAGAAGCAGAGCTTTAAGAACTAAATACTGTCGTTTCGTACATATTGTCGGATTATCATATTATTGACAATGAAATAAATTATATAACAAAAGAATAACGTACTATAAGTATATATAAGTCGTTACGTAGCCGCCTGTTGTCTGCCTCTACATTTAATCAATTGTTTGTTTTTTATTTTCTTTTGTATCTTTTTACTGAGGTGTTCCAATAAAGAGTATTCTATTTATACATCTATCTATCTATCTATCTACGCAAGGTTTATTACAAGCGACTTAGTTAAGTATTTATTTGATCTATATATATTTCCCGAACAACGCGGTATCCGTGAAGATTCAGTCTTTATTATTTACTTTTCCATGTTAGGTGTTACTACATGAAAGTCGCGACGGTCGCAACACGGGCGACTCGGATATATACGTCAAAATTATATAAGTTGCATAATGTCTTGATTTATTTTGTGAAATACGGAGGTGTTGCGGAAATGTAATTTAGTCGGATTATATTAAATGAGATATCTAGTAATGTTACTGCTTGTAAAAATTATTCATTAATGAGCATGTAGGTTATAAATTAATATAAATATACTAATTTTTTCTCATATTCCCACGTATTACTTTTCATTTCGTACGAAGTTATATATAATGAAATATCTCGTTAATAAATTTGTAGATTACGGGAAACTATTTCTTTTACTTAATTTAAAGTCCAACTGATCTTCTGTAAATCTGCCTGCAGAGAGTACGAACATCATATTTCAGTGCAGTTATTGAATTACTCATAAAGGTGCCTATATTTCATTTGCAATCTGTCGTTGGCGATATTATTGCTAGCTGCTCGCGTACGATGCATTCTCCTGAAATAGATAGGCCATACATTTTTTCAGGCTGTAGAGAGCAGCACTAGCATGTATTATAAACCTGAGAGTAACTTATGCAGACTATGCCTTAAACAGTTTTTTGACAAGTTTTCACTACGGCATTGATGCATCAAGGCGTTTTGGTTACAGATGGTCTAACGCGAAACGAAATTTCGTTACCTATCTGCCTCTCTGTCTATCGAATATGCAAGAATGATGGAGGCAGAAACCACAATTTAGATTTTCCATTTCGCGGTAGGCCCCGTGTGCGTTAGTAACGCCCTCTACGCAGAGTTTTGCGTAATAATCCCTATTTTATGCCTATTATTACTGTAACTACTGAAATAATACAATAATACTCTTCGTATGTTTTATTGTTCTTAAATTAATGATTAAGACGTGGAACGCATAATTTCGTCAGGGGGAAGGGGAAGCCTATGTGCCTCTCTTTCGCACAAAGAAAGATCGCGCAGTGATAGAGAGGCGAATAGATGAACTAATGAAGTGGTTCGCGGTTATAGCCCTTACTGTATTGTAGTATCGTAAGTGTCAGGATGTCAGGACCATGATAGCTATTTATAACGATATAAATAGCTATCATGGTCCTGACATCCTGACGCTTACTCCCAGTTTTAGTACCTTTTTTGTATTATTTGGTACATGACATCAAAAAAAATTTACCTCGCTAAAAATCGAGAAATATTGAAAATAATGTGGTCAAAAAAGTTACAGTTAGAATAAACTTTGTATGTGCACAGTGGTGCAGCCACTCAATGTGAACCGGGCCTTCAATATAGTTCAACAGTTAATATTTTTGGCTAAAACAGTTATGTATTTTAGAGAAGTGGAAATCTTGAGCGTTTCGGGGGTTTGAAGACACGAGGGTTAAACAATTTTTTCTAACGACTGAAACACAACATTTTTTATAGTACATATGGTACTACTTTACCGCACTAGGGCGTTAATTAGCACTTTACGCGCCTATGTCGAAAATTTAAAGTGCCATATGTACTGTAAAACGTTGTATATGTGCGAATAGATAATTGGCAACTCGTTTCGATTTAAAACACTCCTTTCGATCGTGTTTTAATTTACTGCCACTGGTTGTGAATAATTGAACTCGTTATGAATTAATGTATAATTACCACACCAACGCCAAAAAATATTTAAACTTCAAAATCATCACAAGTCGTCGTCGTCGTTAATTTTACATTCCTAGGTGATAAAATATTTCAAAATTTGAATGATTAAATTACTTTGCATTTCTTATGAATAAAATGTAAGTAACTTTCCCATCCGTTTTTAAAGAATAACGGCAATACATGCGAAAGACCGACTATGACTGTTAACCACCGAATCCCAGCGCTCAAAATGATATTCCACTGATGTCATGCTTAAAACAATCCAACATTTTGAGAATAATATGGTTAGTTATAATTTTTTACCCCTCTCATTTCTTGAAAATATAAGTAATTATGTTGAAACTCAGTAAGAGTTGCTGGAGAGATGCTATCTAGCAACCCTTACTGGACTTGTACTCCCTAACTATAGAGCTATCTTTTAATAAGTAAAAAGAAATGCAAAAAAGCAGTTACTTCTTTTGCAGTCAAATATCCATTAACTTTATAACTTTTTAATATTTTGTGTTCTACGTTGTATCGATATATGTGTACCCGAAGTCGATAAATGAGAACTCTCTATGACAGTTCAAGAATGCCACAATAATTCCGGTCTCTGTTAATAATAGTTTGCCACCTTATTGACGTGCATTTTTACATATCAAACAAACAATAAATAAAAAATATTGAATGTGGATACATTCATCCTCCTTAGACGTGGCTGCTACAGTCTTCACGATTTTATTTGCCGTGTGATCATCGCTTTCCAGTTGCAGCTTGGTGCCATCGAGGAATGTCCATAGTATATGAAAAAAGAAAAATGTTTATAATACCATTCATTGTATCACAATATCGACTAAGTACTACTAGAGGGCACCTTTAACCTTATTTTGGCAATGTTAAATATCCTTACAATTGTCTATTAATGATAGTTTTCAGTAAGTAGCTCATAATTGGGTAGTTTCTCCCCTACACCCTAAATTCATCCAACGAAATAAAATGTTCCGTAGGGTATACATGGTGGCCTATTTAGATCGTTCAGTATGGGAAAGTTTGAAACTATAACACATACGAAGATCTGTTCCTAGGAATCATGCCATCGATTTTCTATATATAAAGACGGGCCAATAACACCTGCTTTGTATCTACTGTTTTATTTTTGAAGATTCTATACCTATGTTATAATTATCACCTACTAAGTTTTTGAAATTAACAAAACTAAAGCTATTTTAGTCTAACAAGCATATTGTTATACTTTCTCTTTCACATATGTAAACTATTGAATGAAAAACAATAGCCCATAGGTAAGCCCATATAATATACCTAAGCCCTAACTCGTAAAATACTTGTCAAGGAGAAGTTATATTCTAATCTTCATGAACACGTTTCACCAAATAGCACTGTTTAAATGCAAATATAAAAATATACTATATGTAAAATATTTGAAGAGTTTCATCCATTATTCCTGGGATCCATTATCAGAAATAGATCTTGACTAAAATGAAGCTTAAAAAATAACTTGCAGAACAATCTCAACGAAGAAGATATCGCCAAACGTGAAATACGCGTAGTTGAGGTGTTCCGTCTGGTCTTCATCAGCAGTTCCACTTAATTAAATGTCACTCACTTTTTTAATGTAAATGCTTGATTTGTTGATACAACAACAAATATATACAGGGTGTTTATTTAGTCACCTGCAAATAATTTACGAGGTGAATAATAGGTCATACATTCCTTTGTACATCTCTACAAATCTTATGATATGAGCTCTGTTCATGGGTTCTGCTCGTTTGCCTCCTATATTTAAAAAAATACTTCTACTTAACATAACGCCATTCCTTTGTACATCTCTATAAATCTTCTGATACGAGCTCTGTTCATGGGCTCTGATCTTATGCCTCCTATATTTAAAAAAATACTTCTACTTAACATAGCGCCATTTCTATGTACATATCTACAAATCTTAAGATACGACCTCTGTTCATGGGCTCTGCTCGTTTGCCTCCTGTATTTAAAAAAATACTTCTACTTAACATAACGCCATTCCTTTGTACATCTCTACAAATCTTATGATATGAGCTCTGTTCATGGGTTCTGCTCGTTTGCCTCCTATATTAAAAAAAATACTTCTACTTAACATAACGCCATTCCTTTGTACATCTCTATAAATCTTCTGATACGAGCTGTGTTCGTGGGCTCTGCTCGTTTGCCACCTATATTTAAAAAAAAAATCTACTTAACATAGTGCCATTTCTTTGTACAAATCTACTTATCCTATGATACAACCTCTGTTCATGGGCTCTGCTCATTTGCCTCCTATATTTAAAAAAATACTTCTACTTAACATAGCGCCATTTCTATGTACATATCTACAAATCTTATGATACGACCTCTGTTCATGGGCTCTGCTCGTTTGCCTCCTGTATTTAAAAAAATACTTCTACTTAACATAACGCCATTCCTTTGTACATCTCTACAAATCTTATGATATGAGCTCTGTTCATGGGTTCTGCTCGTTTGCCTCCTATATAAAAAAAATACTTCTACTTAACATAACGCCATTCTTTTGTACATCTCTATAAATCTTCTGATACGAGCTCTGTTCGTGGGCTCTGCTCGTTTGCCTCCTATATTAAAAAAAAAAAACTACTTAACATAGTGCCATTTCTTTGTACATATCTACTTATCCTATGATACAACCTCTGTTCATGGGCTCTGCTCATTTGCCTCCTATATTTAAAAAAATACTTCTACTTAACATAGCGCCATTTCTATGTACATATCTACAAATCTTAAGATACGACCTCTGTTCATGGGCTCTGCTCGTTTGCCTCCTGTATTTAAAAAATACTTCTACTTAACATAACGCCATTCCTTTGTACATCTCTACAAATCTTATGATATGAGCTCTGTTCATGGGTTCTGCTCGTTTGCCTCCTATATTTAAAAAAAAATACTTCTACTTAACATAACGCCATTCCTTTGTACATCTCTATAAATCTTCTGATACGAGCTCTGTTCGTGGGCACTGCTCGTTTGCCTCATATATTAAAAAAAAAATCTACTTAACATAGTGCCATTTCTTTGTACATATCTACTTATCCTATGATACAACCTCTGTTCATGGGCTCTGCTCATTTGCCTCCTATATTTAAAAATATACTTCCACTTAACATAGCGCCATTTCTATGTACATATCTACAAATCTTATGATACGACCTCTGTTCATGGGCTCTGCTCGTTTGCCTCCTGTATTTAAAAAAATACTTCTACTTAACATAACGCCATTCCTTTGTACATCTCTACAAATCTTATGATATGAGCTCTGTTCATGGGTTCTGCTCGTTTGCCTCCTATATTAAAAAAAATACTTCTACTTAACATAACGCCATTCCTTTGTACATCTCTATAAATCTTCTGATACGAGCTCTGTTCGTGGGCTCTGCTCGTTTGCCTCCTATATTAAAAAAAATAAATTCTACTTAACATAGTGCCATTTCTTTGTACATATCTACTTATCCTATGATACAACCTCTGTTCATGGGCTCTGCTCATTTGCCTCCTATATTTAAAAAAATACTTCTACTTAACATAGCGCCATTTCTATGTACATATCTACAAATCTTAAGATACGACCTCTGTTCATGGGCTCTGCTCGTTTGCCTCCTGTATTTAAAAAAATACTTCTACTTAACATAACGCCATTCCTTTGTACATCTCTACAAATCTTATGATATGAGCTCTGTTCATGGGTTCTGCTCGTTTGTCTCCTATATTTTAAAAAAAATACTTCTACTTAACATAACGCCATTCCTTTGTACATCTCTATAAATCTTCTGATACGAGCTCTGTTCGTGGGCACTGCTCGTTTGCCTCATATATTAAAAAAAAATCTACTTAACATAGTGCCATTTCTTTGTACATATCTACTTATCCTATGATACAACCTCTGTTCATGGGCTCTGCTCATTTGCCTCCTATATTTAAAAAAATACTTCTACTTAACATAGCGCCATTTCTATGTACATATCTACAAATCTTATGATACGAACTCTGTTCATGAGTTCTGCTCGTTTAGCTCCTACTTAAAAAAAATCGATTCTACTTAACATAGCGCTGTTTCTTTGTACATATCTACCAATTCTATGATAAGAGTATGACCTCTGTTCATGGGCTCTGCTCGTTTGCCTACTATATAAAAAAATCTACTTAACATACCGCTGTTTCTTTGTACATATATATCTACTTATCCTATGATAGGTACGACATCTGTTCATGGGCTTTCCTCATTTGCCTCCTATATTTAAATAATACCAGACAAATGCGAGCCGGACTCGCCCATCTAGGGTACCGTAGTTTTTAGTATTTGTTGTTATTGCGGCAACTGTGAAAATATCAACTAACTATCACGGTTTACGAGATACAGCCTGGTGACAGACGGATAGACGTACTGACAGCGGAGTCTTAGTAATAGGCTCCCGTTTTACCCTTTGGGTACTGAACCCTAAAAAGGAACTTTTACTTATCATAGCGCTCTTTTTGGATATACTGTATAGTAATATTGAATTTACTGCTCTTCTGACCTATTTCGGTACCTTTTATGTACTTAGTACTTACCTACATACATATTAAGGTTATACAACTATTATTTCTAGAATCAAAAAATCAATACAAACAAACCTACGTAATATACACGTATTTTAAAAACATAATCCTCGAAACTCGAAAGCTCCTCTTTTTGTAAATGCAATGCAAATAAAACGCATTAAACTTAATCATGACGTCACGATCAAGTATCATTTAATAAGGGGCGTTTCGTGCGTAGATAACGATTGTCAGATTTGACTCTCATTTCTAACTTTTGTATTGCTTCAATGTTATGGGTCCCATAAAGACATGTTTCTTTTATAAAAACTTATTATCTAGCCGATCAACGCAGTTGATTGAGGAAGCTGCCATACAAGACAAAAGCATTTTCAAAGCGACTTTCTCTTAGAACACCCCATCTATCCGTCTATCTATCATAATTTATTTCAGGCAACTAGCGGCCCATAGATAAATACCTTAAGATTAGCATACACATTATAAAAATATATTTTAAAACTAAATACTACAAATCACATTATTTTACTGCGGCATGAAACTATTTATCATAAGACATACCCTTTGAGACTGTCTACCCATTGTTTTTGTATATGACAGCTACACATCCTTTCAGCAATGGCTTTTAGGAACTGCAAACTAATAATCTATGGCCCGCTGATTTTACCAGTGCAATCAGTCAACTTCGGGCAGCTTGTGGCATGCAGTTGGGGAGTAACGATCTCACGTACCCGAGTGTTCCTAGGGAGTTCTGTCATTCGAAGGAGGGTGGGTGGGACAGGATTATCTGCTTCTGGGTTGCCTTGGCCGGCCGGCCAGGGTGGAGTCGTTAGAGCTATAAGTTCCAAGGGAGGAAGTGCAAGACGCGAGTTGGCACAGTGGCTGTTACAGCCACTGGGTTGAAAGCGGTGCACGCCTCTCGATACCCCTGAGCCGCTCACACCAGTGTTACTCTTGAGCCATCCCAGATGTCGCTTTTTGTGTCGTCTGCCGGAAATAAAATTGTATACCGTTTTATTAGGCAGGCGTCTGGTTTTTTATCCCATAGCTCAGTGTTTAGCCCATCGCTTTCACACAATAACCTAGTTTATTTTAGATTCCAACAACTCTCAATAGTCCTTACACCCTGTCGGGCCTGCCTCTGCGTGCGTCCTATGACATGGGCAAGGGCAGCATCAGCTCGGTGTACATCTTACATTTCATGAACGTGTCAAAAGGGCCTCTACGTTAGGTTAGGGCTCGGCGCACGCTTCTCAAAGGTCCGGAATACCATTGTTCCGTGATGGGAAAGACATACAAATTAAAATAATAATAATCGTTAATGCAATGCAGTGCTCTATTTGTCAAAGAAAATAAAATTGTTTCACACTCACAAAACATTCATTCTTATTTATGCTTATTTTTTCATACATTAAGTATCTTTCTGTAAATAAGATCACAATTTTCTCTCTTGTCAGATTTATTTTACTATTTGAATAACATGACAGCGTCAAATGTCGTAAAAAGTATACAAGTAAAAAGGTTTAAGAAAAGAGTCCGCAACATATTATTTATTAGACCTATTAGCAAAGAATATCCTATTAGTACGGTCGCGGAAATTGATTCTTTAGCAACTTGCGGTTCAAGTAAATTTGGCTGTACATACTTATGGTAAGAGCTGTCCATTGTAACGTGACACGTTAACTGCTAAAGAATCAATTTCCTCGACTGTACTTACAAGCTAAGCCTAAAGTGCCATGGCAATTAATGCAAGCTTACGAATAAATACAAAAACCGGACAAGGGCGAGTCGGACTCGCCCAACGTGATTCCGTATTTTTTTTAGTATTTGGTTTTTTATATACTACGTTGGTGGCAAACAAGCATACGGCCCACCTGATGGTAAGCAGTCTCCATAGCCTATGTACGCCTGCAACTCCAGAGGAATTATATGCGCGTTGCCGAGCCTAACAACCCTCCTTCCCCTCGTTGAGCTCTGGCAACCTTACTCACCGGCAGGAACACAATACTATGTTGTTATAGTGGCAATAGAAATACGTCATCTTTGAAAATTTCAACTGTCTATCACGGTTCATGAGATACAGCCTGGTGACAGACGGACGGACGGACGGACAGCGGAGTCTTAGTAATAGGGTCCCGTTTGGGTACGGAACCCTAAAGATGAAAACTGCTGCCATGTTACTATACATTTAAGAAACACAGAAAATCTGGAATTGACATATTGAAACAATTATATTGTTATCTTCTTATGCACGACTTTTTAGTATGAGGAAGCTACTTAGGTACGTAAGGCTACCTCCGATTCATTTGTTATGAGGGGGCCCTCGGCCTTAGAGCACGCATAGCACAAGGGCTACGCCCGACTTTCTCAATATGAGGCCGCCGCTGTAGCCCGACGTCAGAGCGTTCATATCATTTCGGGCTAGCATGACGGGCTACGCAAGACTCCTTTGCCATCTCACTTACTTAAAAAAAATCTTAAATTTAATACTCTTTTACTTGAATAACCTTTTCACTTTTAGTTACATGTATGGCGTGCCTAAAAATTATATTTTTATACATTTGAACTTCTAAACTAAGTAGTAGCTTACCATCAGGCCGGCCACCAACGTAGTATAAAAAATACCTACTTTCCACTTTTCTCTTTTGGTTATCTTATAGTTTTTGAGTAAAATAGCTGTGACATACGGACAGACAGATAGACAGACAGATGGACATGACGAAACTGTAAGGGTTTTTGCCATTTTGGCTACGGAACCATAAAATGCACACTGTAAATTTCAACTACCTAACCCACTCGTATTATAGATCAAAAATTCATTTTCCGCAAGAAGTAAGTAAGCCAGTAAGTAGTTTATTTTTTGTACTTGTTAGACAATTCTATCTTAGTGTACCGAACTTAACAGTTATTTTTTTTACTTTGAGAGCGCACCAACGACATTCTTAGTGGTGTACGCGTATTTCTCTATAGCTGAATGTTTGTAGATGATTATCTTATATCGATACTTTAAAATGTTGTGGTATTCCTACAGCCATTTTAAATATCTTCTCTTTTAAACTTAAGTTTTTCATGCATTCCTGAAACGGAACAAGTCTATGATAGGATTGATGGGAGAAAATAATGCAAAAACGCGGCATTAAGCAAAATGATCATTTGTGATTCAGGGTTAATATCTATCGGGTATCACTGAACCCCAACGGATATATTTTTGCAATACGACACAAATGCACACCTCAATAGAAGAAAATAATACTGAAAAACAATAGGCCTGTCTACTCGCTAAGAAGCACTTAGGGCAGCTTGTGATGAGTCAATCTCTAAGTAATCTGCCTAGTTACCTACCTCAAAACGAGACCGCTTTTCCATACAAACGTAGTCCCCATTACGGATAATATTTTTACAGTACATATGTTGCTACTTTACCGCACTAGTGCGAAAATTAGCATATTACGTTACTATGTCGAACATTTAAAGAGCCATGTACTGTAAAACGTTGTACGATACATGTGCGAATAAGTAATTCGCAACTCGTGTCGATTTAAAACACTCCCTTCGGTCGTGTTTTAATTTATCGCCACTTGTTTCGAATTTCCTATTTTTCGCACTTGTATCGTAATGTACTATTACAAAATTGGATGTAGAACGAAGAGAATATCAATATCCAGAGAGGAAAATGGGGACTATGTTTGTATGGAGAACCGGTCATCCCTTTTCCTTTTAATAGTTTAATATGCTTCGGCACATGATTATTTGAGACAATATACACGCATTGTATTTCCATTACCTTAAGCAGAGAACACGGTGGCTTCGAAAGAGTCTCGGGTCATGTGGAAATAAAGCTCTTCACATAATGTTGTGTAATTCTCCTTTCTCCGAAAGTGTCCGCGAAATGTCCAAATGCACAATTGCCCAGAGTATACAGTATTCTCTTCATCAGCTATTATGGCAGCCAGGGCCAATATTTTGATTTTATTATTTATTTCTATATCGACTTGCTTCCCATCGAACCAATTTTTTCAATATGATTGACATTTGTGACATTTGTCATGAACAGTCCGTTATTTGGACGGCTCGGTGAGCTCGGACAGCCCGGCCCGGCCTGTCTCGCGCTCGGAGACTCAACGATAGTGTCAACGCATAGAGATACTATAATATAGAGATGATGGCCCGGTCGCCCCGGCCCCGGAACGGTCCGGCGACGGTGGCGCTCCTGAAAGTCCGTGTGACGGCTCGCTCCGGTCCGCCCCGGCCCGGTCCTGGCACTGTGTAGCGTGAGTCATCCTTAACGTGGTAGAAATTTTACAGGTGCCAAGAAAATACCAAAATACTACAAATTTTCTCTTAAATGTCCCATGACCGGCGGTGCCGTTAACATACTCGTATACAATAGAAATATAAGCAAATTAATCACTCAGATAACCATAGTTTCTTCAACCTCTCCTTGAGCGACACAACTAATCGTGCCTGGTCTGTGTGAGTTGTGCTGTTTTTTCTTTGCGTATTTTTTTTAACAATAGACACTAATTATATTAAGAATGTTCATGCCAAGTTTCTTGTAATTACGAGGGCAGTATACCCACCCATACAAAAAGAGAAAACGTTTTTCCACTTTTTCACAAACTGATGTATGGAGTGAGCACTCTATGCTTGCTTATTTCTCTATGGCCTAACCTAAGTTTTAACTCTGAAGAGTCAATAGGGAAGTTTAGTATACCACGTGATCGTCCATACAAAAAGAGAAAACGTTTTTCCACTTCTAAATATTTTCCATTCTCCGTAATTTTTAGTATGATATTGACAGAATGAAAAACTATGTTTATAGGTTTTCCTTTTTTTTTAAACAAAAAAAAATATTTTCAAAAAAATCGAAACCTATAAGCCTAGAATATCTGTAACCCTCTGTGTGTGTGCGTATGTCTGTGTATCTGTGTGTGTGATCTGAAGCGATCGACATCAAAATCAAAGTGATTTGTTAATATTTAGTGAGTGGAAACCGTTTTCTCCCGAAATGGAATTTCATAGAAAAATTACCGTTATTTCGTTAGATTCAAAAAGCTATTCTTCCCTCTTAAAGCATGTAGTTTTAAAATGATAGCGTAATTGTATTGAAGCGGCATTTTGGCGGCGGGTTCGTGATATTAGGAAGTCGATACTAATCGTGTACCGTAGACGTTTCGCTCGTGTTAGCAATTATACAAGGTGAATTCTAAGACGTGAGCAAAAGTAGGACACTATTAAGAATCAAAAAATAAAATTGAATTTCTAACGCTGATACTAATCAATATTGCAAACCTAATACCTACATAATAACTAGTGGCTTTGTGAGCTGTAGACCTCGCGATAAGCTTAAAAAATAAAAAATACTTACGTAAAGTCATTCGGTCATTACCATAAGGAACTCACAATGGTGTTCAGTGCTATAGACCCTACTGACACTTAAGTCGTTTATGCCAATTTTTGCCATTTTGAGCATTTTCCAAAAAACGTAACGACAGAAAATATCTATCTAACTAGCACACACGTGTGCGGGGGTGCTTTGCTAATTGTACATTTGACGTAAATAATTTCATAAACCTGAAATCTCTTGAATTCCTAACTGGATCAATTTTTTTTTCGTTGTCTTGTTTTTTGTGCGCATATAAAATGCGTGATTTATAGTTTTCAACTTTTCTCAATTAAAATATAATCTACAGCTATGCAATTGCACTCGACTTTTTTATTTACTTTGGACCCAACTATACAGGGCAAGGTTTTTCTTGAGCGAGTTTCAAAATTGAAACTCACTGTTTTGACTCTGTATAACACGACAAGATTGCGAGTCTAGGTTCAATTCCCGGTGGCAACAACTTACACGCAGTTTATTATATTCTGCGCAATAAACAATGAACAAGAAAAGTTGAAATTAAGCCGTCAAGGCTAAAATTTATCTCCGAGGAATTGCTGATAGGCCCCCTTAACATCTACACAAATTAATAATACAATACATCCACGGTGTTGGTTAATTTTTGAGAATTTTATTCCAGTTTATATCTTAAGTATACCGGGTGGAGGCAAAGTAGTTAAAGTATGTATGTATAATCTCTTTATTTTACAAAATACAAAATATAAATATGGCACAGGACAAGGCGAACTTATCCCTTTAAGGGATTTCTTCCAGTTAATAATTTCTTATTTATTTCTACTGTAAAATATACAGGAGATTTCCAGTTTTATTTATTCGATCTGTGATATTTCTTCAACCAGAAACGTCACTATTGACACTGACAGATCAGTATCATATCGGAAACAGGACCCCTAGTGTAAATTTATTCGATAGCGTGACGTGACGTACGCGTTTGCGTTTAGTCTCATTTTGTATGGGATTTAGAAACAGCGCGCCAAGCGGGACGTTTTGGTACAAAATGAGACTTAACGCAAACGCGTAAGTCACGTTTCGCTATCGAATAAATGTACACTAGGGATACAGCTGCATAGACGACTGACCACACCTGGAACTGCATACAAACTGATATGCAGACGTTCTCAGGCGTGCCTATCTGCAGCTGACTAAAGTTACGTCGAAAACCCAAAATGTAGATCTACTTAATTAATTACTTACTTAAGAGGGAAGAGTAGCTTTGCGATTCTAACGGTCTTTTTTCTATGATATTCTATTTCGGGAAAAAACGGTTTCCACTAAGTTAATCTTAACAAATCACTTAGATTTCGAGTCGATCGCTTCAGCATAATAAATTCTTGGTTTCGCTTTTTTGAAAAAAAAAATTGTTTTACAAATTAAAAAAAAAGGAAAACCTATAAACCTTGTTTTTCATTGTGGCAACGATATATTAAAAATCATGAAGAATGGAAAATATTTAGAAGTGAAAAAACATTCTCTCTTTCTGTAAGGACGAGTACGTACTTACTCTTAACTCTTCAGAGTTAAAACTTAGGTTAGGTCATAGAGCAATAAGCAAGCATGGAATGCTCACTCCCTACATCAGTTTTCTTACCAAAACGTCAGGTAGCGGATTTATCAGTACTTGACACTAGATAATAGAATTCTGATTTATCCGGTTATAACATTAGCTGAAGTTGTTGAGTATTAGACTTTTCGTTTGTAGTGACATCTATTGTCAAGTAGCAGTAATAATAAATCCGCTACTTGACGCTAGATGTCTACAGCGAAATTAGATGTATAGAGTGAGCATTCTATGCTTAGGTACTTATTTCTCTATATATATATAGAGAAATTAGCTAACGACCTATATGGTTAACCTATATGGTTAAGTACGTGCCTAACTAACTTCGAGAACAAGTAGTTAAACCCAAATGTCATGAAGTTAACTAAGTAAGTTTATCGCTTACCAAATCGAAGCACATTTGATTTTCCATTAATATGCAAATAACTATGTAAATGACTTTGCAACTTCTAGCAAATGCACTGAAAATGCATATTTTAATTACATATATGGGTTGCATTGCAGAATTGGTTTAATGTCGTATAGATGTGGCTACTTCTATTCAATTCTGTAGGGAACACAGTCAGTCGTTAATTGTGGAATAAAACATAAAACCATGTTATAAAATGTTATATAACATCTTGTAACAGGGACAGCATGGTAGTATTGATAGTGTTTTATTTTATTGTCCCTGTCACACAATGTTATATAACTTTTTATAACAGCCAGCATGTGAGCGCCATAACTCAACAATTGTATCAGTAATAGAGACGACTAAGCACCACAGTATAACCTCAATAAGTCTTGTGTTGTGGGTATTTAGACAACGATATATAAATACTCACATACATAGAAAACGTCTATGACTCAAGAACAAATATCCGTGTTTATGACACAGTATAATTTAGTTTTATTTTCGGCCATTAAAATTAATATTCTCATGAAATTTGATGAAATCGTCCTGGTAAAAAGGAAATCCCATAACAAACCTAACTTATTATTAAACAGCATTTACAGTAGTAATTGTAATTGTATCTTGGTCAATGTTTACGCGAACAGTTTGGCAATCCGAGCTCGTTGCGTGCGGACATCAGAGAGCCGGCGATATGTCTCGAGATTGCACTTATTATAAAATGTGGAGCGGATCGCCGCCATTGGCATGCCTGTTAAGGGGAAGGAATGCCATTTGCACTACCTTCGATTATTTTGGTCTTGTAGTACAGATGGGTCTTCATAATCTTTAATCATTTAATCGTTTCGATTGCATTAATGAAGATGATCTAGAATTCTATAAAATGTATTTGTATTAGGTAATATCAACGAAAAAGGAGCTCTAAAGTTCGTTAGGCATGTAAGAATGCCAATTTAGTCTATTTTCGCTCAGGGTACGATTCATCTTTACAATCCGTCGTTACAACCGAATATAACGACGGATTTATAGAGCGTATGTTAATATCGTTAACGATTAACTTAATCGAGGACGATATCGAAAATTGCAACAAAAACCTGTGCATCATAAATATCGTAACGATGAATCGACATTGTTCGACATGACTCTTTCACCCATCGATGGTAACGACCGATTGCTCCGTGGATGAGCGCTGCATCCCTCGATCGCGTATCGATAGTAACGACCGATTCCACCGTGTGTTGACTGATATTTTCTCCCTTTAAAATCATTGTTTTGACGACTTGTCTGGCCTAGTGGGTAGTGACTCTGCCTATGAAGCCAATGGTCCCGGGATCAAATCCTGGTAAGGGCATTTATTCGTGTGATGATGAGCATGGATATTTATTCCTGAGTCATGGGTTTTCTATGCATTTAAATATTTATTTTTGACGATCCGTCTGGCCTAGTGGGGCTGCCTATGAAGCCGATGGTCCCGGGTTCAAATCCCAGTTATTCGTGTGATGAGCACTGATATTTGTTCCTGAGTCATGGGTGTTTTATATGTATTTAAGTATTTATAAATATTTACATATTATATGTATCGTTGTCTAAATAACCACAACACAATCCTATTGAGCTTACTGTGGGACTTCAATTTGTGTAATGTTTGTAAATAATAGTTATTATTTATTGTAAGTTTAAAAATTAATTTGATTTTATAGAAAGAAAATATCTTTGATGCTTACAGCAGTTAAGAATAAAATAAACATCTAGATCTAGGTTTAAATATTGAAATATGTTCATTGTATAGTGCGCGTACTACACACACATGCATATATTATGTAATCGTACGATGTTACGGTGTACGGTCATTGACCTATAATTCATATCATAATTCATTTATTGTGTGTAGAACACAGGTAGATACAATGATGGAACATAATAAAATAGAATCACCATGGTCTTGCCATTAGGCGTACAAACAGTCAAAGTTCTTAACTAGGACTATAGATAACGATATACAAATATCTGAGGTAATTAAACCATACCAAACTTAACTGATTCCACAAGCGTGCATATTGTAAAGATATAATCTCTATAGATAAGAGTTCACACGACCATAGCCAAAATCCTTTCCCCGCTCCCCCTTAACCGTTTCTCCGCCATAAATGATAATGGGGAGCCTAATAGGGCGCCGTTAATTTGGCGCGCGCGATCCAATTTCCCTTCCAGAGCACCTTGCTCGACTTACTCTCTGCAGAGGGCAGAGGATTCATTTCTTGACATGTTTATCGATATAAAAGCACTGGGGTTTGAATTTCTGCTCGCCTTGATGAATTCGGGACTTAAATACGATATTAATTATCATAGCGCCGTCTGACGGGTGCAATTTTGGTTGCGCGGTTTTTTTCAAACAACAACATCACTTTTGACATTGACATATCCGATCCATATCGTATCTAGAGATTTTTTTTACGTGTATTAAAGTTCGAATCGGGCCGCTAGTCAATAATTATTTATATAAATCCCGGACCTATAAAAACGTGGCCTACGTGTTAGATCTACATACTTATATCCCTTGGAGAGCTTTAATGTCATATCATTGATATTTAATATTGTACCTACTCGTAAGGAAATAAAAACTATACCAATTTTTAGAATAGGGTGCCAAAGTGCCATATTTTAGTCCGCGATTTTTAACAATGTTTTGTACTGGGAGACAATTGAGTTAATATTTAGGTACATAAACACATCGAGGTCCGCTATGTTGTCTAACAATGGTAAATCTAGCCAGGCCCAGACAACTTTGGGAACCACTGGTTGATGGTATTTTGGGTCAGTTTTTTTCAAGGGGAATATATTTCCCACCATCATTTCGACTCTATGAAAAAATTTAATTTGGTTCAAATTGGCTTTATTTTGGACACCTGTCTATTTTATTAAGGGTTAAGATTCTAATTCTCCATACAAACGTAGTCCTATTTTCCTCTCTGGATAGTAACATTATGAAAAATATTTTTACACCGTTTATCGAATATTAATTATAGCTTTCGTTTTTTGATTATTATTAGAGTTTAGAGTAAAAACTCATAAAAACGAAGGGGCATAGGTGTGTGTTTAAAATAATATATCAAATTTTGTAAGTCAATTTTTCAATGTTAATAACCAAAAGCGGTCACACAATTCCGCTTCGTTCCCTTTTGTCTTAAAATCTGATATTCGTATTATTGTATTTTTATCTCCCGACGCAAAAAAGGGGCAGCAGCGATACGATACCGATCTGTCAGTATCAAAAGTGACATTTCATCAACCAAAAACGTCACTTTTGACCGATTGGTTGCTGTGACAAATTATAAGCATTGTTTGAATGGAGCCGCTATATTACCTATTCTATTACAGATGGATACAAATTTAATGAACGATACAAAAAATTTATACTAATAACAAGTTTATGTTGCAATACCGTCAAAATATTGCGATATTGTGACAGTCTCTATCGATCATTACCATATTCAGGCCCCTTAGCCTTACCATTCATACCATACTTAGGTACCAACAAATAAACACATAACATGCTAGTAGATCTAAAGTCTCTAACACATTACCTTAAGGTTTATTATTGCTTAATTTCTTAATAATTCACA
The DNA here is from genome assembly GCF_033807575.1 of Cydia pomonella. Classification (NCBI taxonomy): domain Eukaryota; kingdom Metazoa; phylum Arthropoda; class Insecta; order Lepidoptera; family Tortricidae; genus Cydia; species Cydia pomonella. Next base: position 17,804,181 of record NC_084712.1, read on the forward strand.
AATAACATCATATTCACAGCAAATGACAGCGAAAGTCCTTTTCGGAAGCGTGACTTCGATCAACGAACTCAAGCTGCAGGAGAAGGCCGAGCGGGAAGTGCGGCGGACGCACTAGCGCCACCTAGCGGCAGACCGGTGAGTTACGCGGTTTGTGTAGCTGGCTAAGATAGCGCTGTATGTGGAGGCAGCGCCGTGTATAGTTAATGCACAATTTATGCGGTAGATGGCGTGAAAATTAAAATTTGAGTTGTATAGTATGCCGCCAGATGGCGCTTGCATATAGTGAAAAATGCTTGAAATTAATTATTTGTTTTACAAGATTCCTTCAAATGTTTCGATTTAGGTAGGTCTTTCTTTTCATTTGATGGATTTGTTTAAAATTATACTTATAATATGAAACTACCCCAAAATCCCTATTTTGCTAATAATATGATTCATACAAATTTTTCCGAACTTAAGAATCGAGCCCCCGCCAAGTAGAGCAAAAAAGCGGCCAAGTGCGAGTCGGACTCGCGCATGAAGGGTTCCGTACCATTTATGACGTATTAAAAAAATCTACTTACTAGATCTTGTTCAACATTTTACCACTTTGGACACACATTTTAGCACCTTGGAAGTGTCTCTCGCGCAAACTATTCAGTTTAGAAAAAAATGATATTAGAAACCTCAATATCATTTTTGAAGAACTATCCGTAGATACCCCACACGTATGGGTTTGACGAAAAAAAAAAATTTTTAATTTTATGACATATTAAAAAAAACTACTCACTAGATCTCGTTCAAACCAATTTTCGGTGGAAGTTTGCATCGTAATGTATATCATTTTTTTTTTTAGATTTTTAATTCTGTTATTTTAGAAGTTACAGGACACACTTTTTTTCACTTTGGAAGGTTCTCTCGCGCAAACTATTCAGTTTAGAAAAAAATGATATTAGAAACCTCAATATCATTTTTGAAGACCTATTTATAGATACCCTACACGTATGGGTTAGATGAAAAAAAAAATATTTTTTTTATGACGTATTAAAAAAAACTACTTACTAGATCTCGTTCAAACCAATTTTCGGTGGAAGTTTATATGGCAATGTATATCATATATTTTTTTTAGATTTTTCATTCTGTTATTTTAGAAGTTACGGGGGGGGGGACACATATTTTACCACTTTGGAAGTGTCTCTCGCGCAAACTATTCATTTTAGAAAAAAATGATATTAGAAACCTCAATATCATTTTTGAAGACCTATCCATAGATACCCCACACGCATGGGTTTGATGTAAAGATTTTTTGAGTTTCAGTTCTAAGTATGGGGAACCCCCAAAATTTATTGTTTTTTTTTCTATTTTTGTGTGAAAATCTTAATGCGGTTCATAGAATACATCCACTTACTAAGTTTGAACAGTACAGCTCTTATAGTTTCGGAAAAAAGTGGCTGTGACAGAATCGGACAGACAGACGGACATGACGAATATATAAGGGTTCCGTTTTTTTGCCATTTGGCTACGGAACCCTAAAAAGAAGCACGGCCGTGCCATCATCATCATTTTGTCAATGCCATTCAGGTCAATTTCAAGCTCCTGTAATTTTGTGCTGGCTTTTGGTTACACCTACCTTATATTCATCCCTTACCTACCTTATGTCATAGTTTTATACCTACAAAAATATTTTTATTTTATTCTGTTTCAGAAATGTGATACGAGTGGGGGAGATGGAAAGTCGTGATCTCGAGAGTTCGTCCATTACGAAAATATAATAGAGTCTAATATAAATATAAGAGATATTATAATGCTACTTTAGAAGACTTTATACTCACTAGAATATAAGGACCCGACAAAACAAAACTTTATTGATATTTGAGAGCTTAATTTTATCAGTGAGTGTCAGAGATAAGTAACTAAATAAAGACTGGTAGTCTACATGATGGAAAGCGTATTAGAGTTCACCAAGATAGCGATTTGGCAGCGATTTTGATAGTTAGCCCAGCCTGTGCAAATGTAAACGGTATAATTTCATAGAAGTTTGACCTTTAAAAAAACACTTGCACTGTCTGGGCTGTCAAAATCGCTGCCAACTTATCTTGGTCTGAATCTAATCTACCTATAACGCCACGGCCTTCGAGCACCTTACCGTATAAATCGTTCTGCATTTTTTGCGGGGGAAACGTGCACACAGTCGCACTTCTCACTCACTATATATATCTGTAATGACGACATAAATACCTACATAGAAAATGACACACGTCTAAGACAAATCTTGCTTGCCCCAATATCTTGTAGTGTACAGACGAGTCACAACTGCTGCAACATGCTGTGGCAGAGGGGAAATAGTGCGAATGCCGACTCCATTCCCGGTGTTGCTCGAGGGCCACGGCGATCACATCACATCAAAGATGAGGAATACTCCACTTTTGAGGAAACTTCCTGCCTCACATAGCTAAACTGTGAAATGAACTGCGGCCCGCGGTATTTCTGGACCGATAAGGCCTTCAAACCTTAAAAAAAGAGCGTAATCCGATCTCAAAGGTCGGCAATACCCTTGTAACCCCTGTGGTGTCCATGGCCGACGGTAATTACTTACCATCAGGCGATTCATATGCTCGTTTGCCTCCTATGTCATAAATATACAACTTTGCATGAAGACTATGAGCCACCCCCCACTAGCGTCTTTTGAGCGTCGGCGTCTAGTCAGCGCTATGGAAAATGTGCCGAGCAGCAGCCATAGAGTTGTCTAGACGCCGACGCTCGGGAGACGCTAGTGTGGGGTGGTAATAGTACCAATCTGTATAATTCACTTATCTCTGGTCCAGTTAAACGACTAAAACCAGTGTACCCAGTAGGGTAGATACCCCTAACTAAATTCCGATTTATAAATTGAAAACATCCGCTTATTTTTGTATTACAATTATTAGAAATCGTTAGGATACTCACGAATTTATATGTCATAATGTCCCTAGGATAGCTATAAATGTATTATAAAAAAACTTGAAAATTATATTTTGTGAAAAGGTGTTTTTATACATTGTTTTGATTAAGTAAGAATATATTAAATTTTATAAACGTTTTATGTAAGTATTAGTTTTATATTTTTAAAATAAATTTGTTTCGGAAATCTAATGTGTAAGTTTAATTTAAATCTTTTTCTTCTGGCCCAGTAGTCTCGGTCTGTTTCAATAAGTTATGAGTATGCGGTAATCTCATAACTAATTGAAGGTTCCGAGATAGATACTGAAATGACAGATCGATTGGCTATTTACTACATAATGTAACCAATTTCGTATCAAAATGAGAATTTGACTGTTGTACAAATTCGGGCAATCAAATTATCATTTAGTATTTGCAGATACCATGATGTTTAAACAACGGCAACAATAGATGCAAGAAAATATTTTTACCCGCGTAGCCAACATGCCAATCGTTAACGCTCCGAAGCGTAGCGTAGTCATCTCTCTCTATCACTCTCCCAAATTAGTGCGACAGTGCGTTGCGTTTGTTCGCTACGGAGCGATAACGATTGACATGTTGGCTACGCGGGCTGTTCACGTTGTAAAATGATTCTGTGGGTACCTATTACCTAGTATCTATTTTAGAGCAAGAATTAATTTAAACTAGTTTGAGGCTTAATGTCAATACTATGGTGTAGATATTTAAGCCAATAATATCCTATTGACCAGTTCGATTACAGTAGAATCGCTTATAAATAGAATCAAAACACTCTAACAACAATGTTGTTATCAAATAAATTTCAACCTTATTACATTAAGATAAAGTCGATATTTGATGCATATGAAACTTTAATTCATAGAAGTTTAAGTGCACTTAGTTGACATGATGATAAGTCCTACAGCGTCATTCCTTAGCCCTTGCACACATTTAGGGTTTGCACGATGGATCTGAAATGCATGGGAAGATCCGCGGATCCGAATCCAGATCCGGATAATTTTATACATTTTGGATCCGGATTGCAAACCCTACACATATTGTATTGGATCTTGGGAACCGCTGAAAGGTCAAAGCGTAAAGGTAAAGTAACATAAAATCGGTGACTGCCGACTTGCGCTACGAGCCTACTAGGTAAACAATGTGAACAATGTAAACATACCCATTATAATTCCAAACATTACAAACGCGTGTCTCCGCAGGAAGCCAGAGCCGTCCTACGTACGTCGGTGTGTATTGGCCTTTAGAAATGACGCCCTGCGCGTGATTCGCCTGTCAACCACATTGCGATACTGACCCTAGCCCAATTGAACTCATGCATAATGTATGACCGATCAAAACTACTAATGCTATCATAGTGTTTCGTTTTGCAACTATTACCTTCTGGTAACTGGTGGCATGGATCAAAACCTTTGAATAAAGGGGGACTAGACTAAGCCAACCTTTAGTTTAAATGTCTTAAGACATTTAAACTAAACTAAAGTTACTTCTTTCCTGTTTATAATCTTATTTACTTAAATTAGTGGCTCAGTGACCCAATAAACAGAATCTTGGCCTCTGACACAAGAGAGCGCCACTCTTCCCTATCCTGCGGCACTTCACGCCAGTTGGGTATTCCGAAGGCGGACAGGTATTTTAGGGCTTCGTCACTCCAGCGGTATCTGGGACGCTCAGACGGAGGTTTCCCACCCGGGTGCCGCACATATGCTCTTCTCACAGCATGATCCACTCCCATCCTCTCCAGGTGACCAAGCCAGCGGAGTCGTGTGGATTTGTTTATAATCTATAATCTATCATTCTTAAATACAGTTCATCAAACTTTATTATTTCAGTTCGGAACCATTCTTGTGTTTTCAAGTGCTTGAAGTGCTTTGATGATGGTAATTAAGAAAAACTTAAGTATCAAATTGTATCTTTATGATACGTCTAACTACGAGTAATACGTAGGCATTTACGAATGCTAAAAAGCCCATACCTACATTATGCAATCTCAAGAATGCGAATACATTGCCAGCTAGGATAAATTTAATGCATGTATACTACTTATCCTGTTTTACACCGTGGGAGGGAATAACCAGGCAAACTTAAAGGGAAATCAACATGCAAGATCCTCAATTTTAAGTGTAATATAATTGTAAACTAGGTAAGTCTCAATCGATATCGAATCGATTTATCGTATCGATATACGAGACTATAATATTATCGCAAATAAAAGCTATCATCAATTTATCGAAGTTTCCAGAACGAAAGTCGTCGATAAGTTTACACTGAAAAAATAACTGACTTAAATAAAGAAATACATGGACGCTAAGTATGAAGAATTTCGTACATTGACCCGCCTGTTCCTAATTGTTTCGCGGTCCCGCCGATGATGCCGGCAGTCAGTGCCACTGTGCGAGCGGGAAAGCCATATAATTGTGCGTGTGCGAAAGAAATAGGAAATGACGGTAAGATGTACGAAATTCTTCGTGTTTAGCGTCCTTACTTTAGCGGTGGGTGAAGCACATTGATTATAAAACCGACGGTCACTGTGCTCGGAACTCCTATAAATAAAGTGGGCTGACGATGTCGTGAAGACCAGGGTGCGAAGCTAACCAATCGTTTACGCCCCGTAGCGAACGAAACGCAACTGTCACTGTCACACTAATATGGAAGAGTGATAGAGAGACACAAAGCGTCCTTGCACACCTTGGCTAGGCACCCTCACCACTTAACACGACTTCGCGCGCGCGACTCCATATACAATGCGCGACTTCAAGTATGAAGTCCCACGGGACAATGCAAGTCATGCTCAACGGTCAGAAGGGACCGTTGAATGAGGGCACCGAATTATTATTGTGAGGGCGAGGGGTGTGTTGTTCTTAGGAAGCTAGGTTTATGTTCAGAGCTAAGCAGTTTTTGGATCATTTATTTTTTGTTGCATTTATTATCCGTTGTAGTGTCCCACTGCTGTAGCCGAAGGCCTCTCCCCATGATCTCCACAGTTCCCGTTGTTGTGCTATTTCTGGCCAGTTACTGATGAAGGTATCTAAGTATTTTATATGTTGTATATCTACCCACGTTTTTTAACCAATCAGAAAAAGCAAGCTTTACAAGTTATTGTTTCCAACCATAAAATAACCACAACACTGTTTTATCTTGTATTTAATGTCGAATCCGTTACATATTGGATATAAATCGCTTCCTGCTTAACGACACAAACAAAGGAAGTTTTTGCGGGTAACTGCTGAGAAAAAACTCATTTTAACTCCACAGTGACAATAGATAATTTAGGGTACCGTGAAGGATTCCAACATAATCAAGTGGCGTTTCAACTCCACAGTGACAATAGATAATTTAGGGTACTGTGGAGAATTCCAACATGATCAAGTGGCGTTTCAACTCCACAGTAACAATAGATAATTTAGGGTACTGTGGAGAATTCCAACATGATCAAGTGGCGTTTCAACTCCACAGTGACAATAGATAATTTAGGGTACCGTGGAGAATTCCAACATAATCAAGTGGCGCTAACTAAATAAGTTTCTTATTTTTAATGTTCTGTCTTGTTTTATAACATTCATATTTTTATATTTATCCTAATAGTAAGTACTTATTTAGAAGCCTATCAAGTTTTTTTATACTACGTTGGTGGCGTACAAGCATACGACCCGCCTGATGGTAAGCAGTCTATGGACGCCTGTTCCAAATATGAGGTTTCCATTATACAGAAAATTTCGTTACCTCAATGAAAAAAAAAACAAACTTAGCACTTAACAACAAGCTACCTAACACACTAACGTAAATATTGTACTGTACCTTTTCTTTTCCCAAATTAACAAGCATAAGTGCCAGCCAAAATACCTGTTAAATAGCTTTTGGCTTGTGTTTTACTAATATTAATTCAGGTTATGTAAGATTTTTAGCTGTTTGTATCCGAATAAATAAATAAATAAAAATAAATAAAATTTTCCAAAGACTAAGCTGAAAGGATAGTGTTATCTAAGTGATCTACAATCGAGTTGTTATAATCGTAAAGCTCGATTAAAAAGTAAAACAAAATCATTCAAATAAAATATGTTTATATCGGTGACAACCCTACAAAGTTATTGACATTTTAAGTTGCACTGTCATGACATTCATCGGATCTACTTGCTAGGATTGCACTAATGTTTAACAAACTGTATCTCAAAAACGGTTAGAAATATTAGTGCGAAATAAAGTACGTAGCCTAAACAATTCCCCGTTTTCATAAAAGCCTCTCATTCTGTTCCACCCGATATGTATAAATAAGGGTTGGCTGGTTTATTTATATCTGTTGATTGATAGTGGCAAAATGTTCTCGTCAAATTCAAGTTATTGATGCCCTCATATAAAATACTTACAAAAAACACGATTTTACGGATATTATGTTTATTTTGACAACGATCAAAATCGAACTGTCATTTCCGTTTATCCGGAATATATGTATGTATGTATGTATGTATGTATGTATAAACTCTTTATTGTACAAAAGACAAAATATAAATATGGCACAGGATAAGCAATACAAAGGCGAACTTATCCCTTTAAGGGATTTCTTCCAGTTAACCTTTGAGTAGATGAGAATTGATGAAGAATGGTAGACAAATATAGCACTGAGTACAGTCAGCATCAAAAGTAGCGGATCAAATAACGCTTCATAAGTATCTACCATTCCGTAACAGCTTAACAAAAAGCGATGTTTTTAATATAGAACAACTAAGACTGTAAAAGATATATTTTTGAACGCGAATTATAGAAAATTATCTACATTTGGAAAAGTTATACGGAATATCAGATACTTTTGGCGCGTTGTTTCATCCGCTACTTTTGATGCTGACTGTACAATAGACTAGAGGAAAATCAATAAAATTATAAAAGAGGGCAAAAAAAAAATACAATTAAATGAAAAAAAAAAATGGAAGTAATAGTATAACAAATACAATTAAAACACTAGATCCTAGGACGTACCTATAATTTTATTGATTAAGATGAAGATGGCGGGACGACGTAAATGCGCGTGTTGTGCGGTGGAAGTGTGCATTGGATAGGGCCAAATAGTGGGATAAAGGGAACGCCTTTGCCCAGTAATAGTAGTAAAAAACAGAGTTTTAATGCCGTAACAGAACCCAACATTTGTGGTAGCTTCGCTCTTGGCCCTCGCGACTCTGTTTTTGTAGGAGTTCTTTAACCTGCACAAATCGCTCTCGTCCGGAGAGTCGTCTAATCTAACGATTCACGCGTGAGGCGCCGGCGGCGACTATCACACCGTACCGAACATTAGTAGTGTTGATAATATAACCTGCACAAACCGGTCTCACCCGTGGTATGACTACTGTTTTCTAATTGAACATTTCAAGCGGTCAGGTCACAAGGTAACTAATTGATTTATTAGTGAAGATTTATGCAAATTATTGTTAACTAAAACGAGACTTAATCGCGTATAAATGACATTTCAAATTACCTTGCTCTCTAAGAAAGACTCTTCGATACCAAGACACTGTCATCTTCGTTGCCTTGTAGCCTAGGAGGTCTCGGGTTCGAATCTCGGTAAGGGCATTTATTCGTGTGTTTGTCACGGATATTATTTGATCCGGAATTATCGATGCCTTCTGTGTATTGAAGAATATATTTATCTATTTAATTAGGTATGTAGGGTAAAGGCACCAGTAGTCAGCCTTATAACGCATTTTTAAAGTTTGTACTCTCGACGTTTCTACAGGATTAGTCGGATAAATAAACGCATAACATGGTTAGATCAATTGTTTATTATAGTTTTAAAACAAAGTATGTCAAAAAATAACAATCCTCTTTATAATATCTATAATTAAGAATAAACAAAAAATTGCACTTTTCTCCAGTAGTCAGCCTCTAAAATCCAGTAAGCAGCCTTTATGTACCCAGTACTCAGCCTTTATAAACTATTAATAACAATGGAATAAAAAACACTATTATTTGTATTAAAGTTAACGATATTATAATATTTATCATTCCTAGGTAGGAAGCTAGAGTATAGGTACATATACTCTTATAAGTACAATTCTCATGCCACGAAATTTGTAGACCATAGGTGCTTAAAATTATTCTTGCAAACGAATAAACACTGTATTTATCTTCTTATTTTTTATATAGAATGTGTTTATTTAATAGAATTCATTATTTTTAAAATCGGTTTAAATGCTGGTGAAACCCGTGCAGGGGCCCGTTAGATATTGGAATATTTCTCAACAAAGGATGTATACACTTTTGAACCTTATTTAAATGAGTTAAAGTTCATAATATTTGGCAGCGACGTACCAAGGAAGATAATGGCTGAATACTGGGTCCGTGAAACCCAGTGGTCAGCCGCATTAAAACGTTATTTCAAATGCGGCTGACTACTGGGTTTTACTTTAAATTGACTGAGACATGCCTAACTAAATTTGAAAATGTAAATGTAACGGTCCTAACGGTCATATTGGATCGAAAATAAAAGAAATAACTAATAACCCAAAGGTCAGCCGCGGGAGGCTGGGCACTGGATTTTTTGTAAAAAAGTGATATCCAGTGGTCAACCTCCTCAATTTATAAGTTAAATATTGATATTTCTATTTAAATATAACGCAATTTAATAGATAAACTAACCAATAAACCCATCATTAACAAAAAACAGTAACTTTTTATATTAAAACATATTTTTTCTCACGCGTTAAAAGAACACCACGTGCAGTAAAAAATATGGCGGACATGACATTCTAGCTCTCGTCAACAAACATCACCTATATGAACGAGTATATTTCTTCTCCCCGATACCTCACCGCACCTGCCGCGTTACGTATTAACGAATAAGGAATCAGAGCTCCTATTTGACTACTCGCGATTTGTTTAATCGAATATACCAGATATTTATGGCCAATAAACGACTTAAAAGGCTGACTACTGGTCCCTGGCTGGCCACTGGTGCTATTACCCTATATCGTGACCTACTTATCCTTAGTATAAGCTTTGTTTAGTTAATTAATTTTTAGTTTTTTTTTTCAAAAACGAAGGGTACGGGGACATTTGTCATCTCTATACAATTTATAATCTTAAAACGCTAAAAATATAATACCCATCCTGTTTGAAAAATATACTTGGGGTATTAATTTTAAATACAAACATCAAAGCTCAAAGGCTGTTGTCGGTGTGAGCGCGTCCAAAAGCTCATTTCGCCACAAAACAACGCGAACAGGGATCATCGCTCGACCGAGGCCTTATAACTGTACAGCCTCCGGTTATGTAACTAGAGGTAGTCCTCGCGCGCCTGCCGACGCAGGAACACGGGTTCGAATCCCCGACCTGGCAAACTGACCTTCTTAAAGTTGTGTATGTGTTTACCAACAAAACGACCTTTTAATGGAAAGCTTTTAATGAACTACAGTCTTACTGTTGTTAGAAAACAATAATTCTTATAGTCAAAAACTGTTATACAGAGACAGAAATATAACATTATCTACCGTATAATATATATAACGAGTCCTAGACTGAGTCAATGTTGGACCAGTTAACTATTGTTTGTGAACTGAACGTGTTATGACTTTGCTGTGAAAACATGGAGATACTAAGGTTTGTTTATATCTTTTTGTTTAGTAATATCATTTAAAAATAAGCATACGGTCAAATTAACAGCATAACATATGTCTACCACTAATTAAATTAATTCAGACCACAGTTTTCCGCCCTGCGGGCTAACCTATATGACTTACCTACGCGATTTTCGACATGATGGAGCATTTGTCACTTTTTAACACCGTGCGATTAAAATAAGTCATTATCATGTTAATAACCACGACCATAACACGCCCTCTGGAGCCAGTGAAAGTATGTCAAATTTCATAATATTTAATAAACTTAATCGTCAAAACAAAACTTTAAAATAATCCCGTTTATATATAAGTAAAATACCCGTAACGCAGGCTTCGTCAGTTGACTACAATTGCTCCAAATGCAAATCAGCAACCTGCTTCGTCCCAAACAAACCAAGAGTTCGCAACAGACTTCGTCATAATCATTCTCCTGGCTCATTGCCTATTTTGGGTCTGCCCTCCTGATAGTTGCGATCTTTAGTCCTTGGAGATGGTTCTAGTCCGATTGGTTGGGGGGTGACCTCTCTTGCCGTTTTGAAGTCATAATTAAAGCGATTTCATAATTAGTCCGCATTACCAACATCAAACATTAGACACACGTATAAGGTACTTAATTGGCATTATATAAAACAAACATGTCAGTGTAGAAATAAGGAAAGGTACATATAATATTTACATCCTTAAAAGTTCAAGTCCCAGTTTCGCATCCACGTGCGTCAACGTTACATAATGTTTATGTTTTCCCGTATCTCCGAAACGCGGATATGTGGCGTTACGTTATATAAAAGTTTACAAAGCTTTTACCTACTTTACACTTAGTCGAGACAATTGACAACATATCCCGTAGATTTCACATTAAGTGATTATTTCAAAGGAGATTGCTCACACAAAATGTTAAGTTTCGTATAGGAGATGTATAGATACCTAAATACTAAGTACTAGTTTCTGAATGATAATGATTCATAAAAACTATCCTACGTAGTCCTGGTAGCTCTGTCTGTCTATTTGAAATTGTCTGTTCTTAGATGTTTGGTATGGAGATAGTTTAAAGACAATTTCAAACAGACAGACAGAGCTACTCTCGCATTTATAATATTAATAAGGATGTGTGTCCCTGTCAGTGGAAACATTTTGAAACAGATTCTGATCAATAGTTCATTGAAAAAAAAATTGACTCAAGAGTTGACTTTAATTACTTAATTAAAACTACATATGCATACATTAATTGAAAATGTACATAGTGACCCATTTTAATTGCACTTATATTAACATTTTTTTTTTTTTTTTATTATGGCAACAAACAGTCATTACATGAAAAGATACAATAAATGGACTACGGAGAAGACAAACAGTGCCGAAACATTTTTCAAGTTATATTGTGGAAACATAGGAGTTGATACTGAGTGGTAAATAGATTCATCGTGCAACACAACAGACAGGTTTACAGCATTTTTAAAATGATTTAAAAAACTATTTTCGTATGTGATGTTGTTAATTAAATATTAAATCACTTCATTCAAGTTACCTGAACTGCTACTGCTATAGCTTAGTTACTAATACAAAAGCCAACAGTTACAATGCAATATGTGAACTCCAATTCGCTGTCATAAGACACTAAGCATATTTCCGATCTTTTTCCCCTATCAAACACATTATCCGGAGTTCACGTGAACTCAACTCAAAATCATAACAATGATATAAATCCAATTGTTATACATTCGCACGCATATTTGTCCAAACTGATAAAAAACATTTGTGTGGCAACCGCTGTTGAGCGTTATTGTCTAGATATTGGTCAATATTATCCAATCATTTACACTTGTACTTAAGCACCGCATAAAACCAAACAGTACAGGTAGATATGTTAATATCACTGATAGAGAAAGTTAACTTTCCTCGATTAATGAGGGTAGAAAGCTTTTGTTTAAAGTGTCTTAATGTCGTAACAAGGTTTCTGCAATTAAAATTTATTTTAATGATTCTCTGTTAAATGTGTCAGCTTAAATGATTTATGAAAAGAAAACCCTATATTTTAATAATCAAATCTGTTTTGTAGTTTTTGAGTTTACCTCGAATATACAGGGTGGCCAAATGAGAGTGATACACTTTATTTTTAAATTTTAATTAAGTATATTAAGTGCAAAAAATACTAAATATTTTTTCATAAATATAGTATTAAATTATATTAAGTGCAAAATTTATTACATATTTTTCATAACTATATTATTCAGGGTTGGCACGTGTTTGCAGAAGATAATTTCAGCAAACAATTTTTTTCTCAAATGTTTGTGTTGTTTAAAGCTCGTTGTTTGCTCGATTAATTTCGAGAAAAATTTGCAATCAGTGATTGGCAGCCAAATTCCCCAAATTTTGCAACTCCCGACTTATTTGTGTGATGAACACAGATATATGTTCCTGAGTCATGAGTGTTTTCTATGTATATAAGTATCTAAAATTACGTGTATGCTAACAAGCCGATTAAATTTAAACAGTTAAAACCAAATATTCGACACAAATTTACTAAGATAACGCCAAAATGAGCTAAATATGCTGAAAATTGCGATGATCAGGGCTTACATTTGCCTGCTGTTGGAGGTGGACATAAGTAAGACATTATGTTCCGCATGTAAACAATACTTAATAATCTTTGAACTTAATATAGTTATAAAATGAAATGTGTACTTCCTATTTGCCCAGCCTTTATATCCAAAGAGCCAGACGTGGCGGGGACCTTTGAATAAGGTGTGGTTACAATTAAAATAACAGTTTAGGACAAATGGTACTCCTCCAACCAACAATTAACAAACAAATATTTACTTTCCAGATACAAATTCATCTTTGCAATGTTGACTTTCTTCTTGAAAAATGTCGACAACGAAAAAACTTCAAACTACAATAGCACAGTACACACTACTCCAAAATGTCCATTTACTAAACTAGTAGAAGAAATATTTAAAATGAGAAATCAAACTAATCTAAGTGACATTAATAGTGAAGGAAAATTAGTGCTCAACTCTATAGCTGATGTGACAACTGATGTTAAAAATTCAAATAAATCAGTACAAGATGCTCTAGTAAATGATATTATCGCATCCATAAATAGAATTAAGAATAACATTACTCAAGGAAACGATGAGGAGAGAAATCTAAATGAAGCAATCATATTAAATTTTTCTAATCAATTAGAAAAGGCTGATCGAAGAAATGATGAAACAAGTATAAGTGGAATTAAAAGTGGTATTGAAGAAAAATTCGATGTCAAACTAAATACAACAAAGGACAATAACAAAAAGAAAGCACCAGAACCCAGTTCTACCACTACAGAAAAAACAACCTATGTCGAGATTTTGACAATTGAACCAAATAATACAAATATCAATAATACCACATCCCTTAACATAATAGAAGTACTGAAACATCTTATGCCTATGTTTAATAGTACCATGACTAAAGAACTACACAACATAACTATAATAGAAAGAGATCATAGCAAAAATCATTCATATTCTGCTACGAAGAATGTTTCTACCATTGTAGTTACTTACTGTGATAACGAAAATTATACAAAAGCTAATGTATCGTTCCAAAATACAGAAACAGATTTAAAAATACCTGACAATAGTACAGATGATGATTACTTGATTGATGATGATGACGAATATGATTACAATGATTTTGTGCCTGAAGTCAACTTAACTAAAAACGAGAAGAAAGATATAATGGAAGCAGCTGAGTACGGAATGCAGAAAATGCACGAGTTGTATACAGTAATGGAACCAAAGTTATATTCTATGGGTATGTATGCATTGTGACCATATAATTTAACTTTTCTTTTTTTATGTTTAACCGTCCATCGAATTTTTATTATTTTATATAGTTTATTTTTTATTTCTAAATGTATATTTACGAGTATATGGATTATGTAACGACGTAATCAATACATTGTTCTTGTCAGCGAAAAAATCAGGCATTTTTAATTATTTGCACTTAGCTGGTATGAGCTGGATTAAAAAATACCAATCTCAATCATGGTTATATTTTGGATTTTGGTGACAAACCGGTTGCCAAATACTAGAATTTCACTGTCAAAGATTGTTTCAATACGCAAAGGTTTTGCCAAAGGGCAGATTTTTAATCAATGTTGGTCTCACATTACAAAGCGGTGTCCTCGGGAATTTGATAACTTCCTAGGGAGTTATAGCTTTTTTTATTATGTCACTTATTCATACAAACCAAGGAGCATAAATGAGTTTTTCGGACGAATGTTTGATATATCACCGTGTTTACGAATTATTTCACGTAAAATTTTGTTTTTTTTCGCAAGTGAGATGAAAAACATTGTGTATAACTTCGGAGGTAAGAATATTGCAAACTCGGGTCATTAATTCCCTCCAGCCTGCATCTGTCGGGAATTACCAGCGTCGTATCCAAAATTTCACCTACCCCCCTCGTTGCACAGTAGTTTCATTGCCATGAAGTCAAGTTATACTTTCATTGTCATAATATTCTAACTTCCAGGCCTATGGTTAGAGGACTCCAACCCCGCTCGGTACGTGGCCGCTTTCAACGCGCCCTCGGAAGATGCTGCCAAGTTTTACCGCTACGGGTATGCTTCGCTGCAAGCCGCTGCCAAGCTGAAACAGCTTACCAGGTATGTTGGAAACTATACAAGACTATAACGCTACATCAAATGCCTCTCCGGAGAAATCTGGGTGCGGTTGAGACAATTTGCATATCGCCAATAATTCAATATTGTTTAGCTAGGAGAATAATATATACTAAGTATACGAAAATGTTGGTTCTAAATTTCCTTAATCCAACCTACTGAGTAAGTAGCAAAGAGTAACTCTTAGGGCCACTTGCACCATCCCACTAACCCGGGGTTAACTGGTTAAACCGGTAACTCAGTGTCTAATTGTACTGGTAACCATGGTAACTCCAGGTTTAACCGGTTAACCTCGGGGTAGTGATTGGTGCAAGTGGCCCTGATTGATTGTAGAAGAGGTAGTTGGGTTAAAATTTATGACAAATTCAAAGTGTTCGTCCGATTTGCGGTTATCAATTAAATTGTGTCGTGTAAACGTTTGAATTATGTCGTGATATTCTATTTACCGGTCCGTCGCTTATCTAGCCCCATACTAATTGAATTTTCGATGTAATCTGCATCTACAAAAACTGCCACAATACCGTTTATTTAAAAAGGTACCTACTTCTCGGTAAGCACAGGAATAAAATATCGTTGACAGTATTGATATTCCTTAAAATATATACTTATATTAATACTTCGTCATTCGATATTCTAGAAATATTGGTAATGATTTTTCAAAATTGATTACAAGTAGGGTAGGTACATAAAATGACGGTATCATGTCAAAAAAAGTGGCGGTGACATAATCGGACAGACAGACGGACATGACGAACCCTAAAAAAGTACCTACAAAATTCAAGTTCAGAACCTGAGAGCATACCGCCAACATCCAAAAATCGAAAAACGTTACCTGCCTCTGTCAATCAAACAGGCAGGAGAGATATAGAGACAGATAACGATTTTTGATTTTGCATACATTGTTTGCCAGATTCGATTAATAAGCAAAACATAGGCCCGATTATATTCGCTAGCGTGTGCGTAACTTACTTTCTATGCATCTAGCTCGTACACATATTAGCGCGAGCAAGATTTATTGAAAGTAAGTTACGCAGACGTTAATGAATATATCATTATGACACTGCTAAGACAGTCGTGGTAAGGCTCTAAGGCTACTAGTCTATGTATCAAACGCTTTTCTATTTTTATCTTTCAAACGTTTATTTTACTAGTGCTGACAAGTTTTGATTCATTTTTTCGCCTTACATAATATTTATGTTAAATGCTTTATGAAATAAGCAAATAACCCAAAATAAACGAACCGTAACATACATACTTTTTGCGTGCAATTTAATTTTATTATGATATCATTACATTGAATTGCCGAATTCCACGCTACCAATTTCATACCAATTTAGTAAAGGCTTTAACAATATTACATTAAATTTATAACATCGATGACATAATACTACTCTGGTTAAAATATTGCTTGTAAATATTAGGTAAATGATACGTTAGTAACAGCGCAATTCACCTTTTACCTTTTAATATTACGACAACGTACACGGCAAAAGGGATTTATGATTTTTTTAATAAAGCGTGTCTAAAAAAATTTACTTGCTAAAGTAAAAAAGTATTCAACGCGTAAATTTAGTACGAAGTACCTAAGTAAATAAGCAGCAATTTTAACCCTACTTAGTAAAATAAGTGACGCTAAAATAGTCAACTTGTTCGATAAACATCTCGCCCTTCTTAAATGTAATTACTTTTCTATAAGGCGACTGATCATTTAACAGGTATGCGTAGGTTTCTTGGTAGGAAATAAACATTTGAAACCTGTGGAGCATGTAGGTACAGTCAGCATCAATAGTAGCGGATGAAACAATGCGCCAAAAGTATCTGATTTCCGAATATAGATAAATTTCTAAAATTCACATTCCAAAGTATATGTTTTACAGTCTTAATTGTTCTATATTAAAGACAACACATTTTGTTAGGCTAGGTTCAGATGACAAGCGCTCAACGTGCGTTTTGATAACGCGCGTTTACAACTACATATATTTTATTCAGGTCGTACACATGCTAACGTTATTATATCGCGCGTTAGCATGTGTACGACCTGAATAAAATATATGTAGTTGTAAACGCGCGTTATCAAAACGCGCGTTGAGCGCTTGTCATCTGAACCTAGCCTTAAGCTGTTACGGAATGGTTGATACTTATGAAGCGTTTTTTGATCCGCTACTTTTGATGCTGACTGTACCTTCGAACTTGTTCAATTAGCTAAGTGATTTATGAGAAAAAAGAATTTTAGACATAAAGAACACACCCATGTGTTTGATTCCAGTCCTTTGCCGAGAAATGGACTGTATGCAATATTTTGGGGATGCGATGGATATTGATGTGAGATCCATTAGTAATTTGGCGATTTACAGATGTCAAATCATCTGAATATTCCGTTGGCTATAGGAAGATTACATTTTTGCCACGCCTTTAGTTGACGTCACTTATGCTTGCCTAACACGCTAGATGCAGTTTGCATATAACCAATGAGCGCGGTTTCCAACGTTTCCCTTAACTTTATAGTTACCTTGTAGAATAAAACAAACAACTTGGATTTTCTTTCGCAAAAATTAACTAAAATAGTAGGTATATCTAATTCAATTCACATCCTTTTGGTGTTAACACGTTGAACGCCATGGGGGGCACCGGCGACCTCACGAAGTCAACTGCAACACGCCATGGGGGGCACCGGTGACCTCGTGTTAAACCTGTTTTTAAGACGCTATCCTGCGCCGCGTGTAGCAGTTATAAGCAATGCGTTGTATGCAAGGGACCGGCATGGCGCTCGTTAGTAAAACGGTGGCTTGGGACGTGGGTGCAGTTAGTGACATAGTAGATTTGTTGAAAAAATGAAAAAAACAAGGCATTTTTTTCAAATCACAGCTTTAATTCTATAATTTATATAATTAAGTATTTGCAATAATTATATAATTAATAGAAATTAATTTCAATTATCTGGAGATACACGACAATTATCAAAAAATAAGAAAAAATAAATTTCCCAATGCAGACACACACCTGATACATGCATTCCACAAAAATAACATCATAAAAACCCAAAATTAACAAAAATAAACAAAAACAGCGTATCTTCTTGAACCAGTAGCAGGAATTGCCAAACCAAGCTATTGTCACACAATGCCAAAGCAGTTAAATTTTATATTATAAGCATATTTTAGCGGGTGCGAATGTGACAGTATAATGACCGGCACAGTGACCGGCGTGGCCGGCGGGGGGACCGGCGTGGCGTCATGGTAACGGTTTTTGAAATATGAACTTCACAGCGCCACGGGGGTCATCGGTGACCGCGAGTTTTTTTTTTTAATAACTTTTTAACTAAACCTCCAATAACAAAATAAAATATATATCTATATACATATCAAAGTAATAATTGAATTTACATAAAGTTTTTTTTTAAGAAAAAATGAATATTTTGGTCTGGCGTTTAACGTGTTAAGCAAGGTGGCAATCATTGAAAGAGCTGCAGGCCGACGGGGTTAAGGCAGGCCAAAATGGAAATGACGAGACGACTCCCATGCGAGCGGATTATTTCCGAGCATTCTTAGTATAATTGCAAAGAATTATGAATGAATGAATTTTCTCGAAAATAACAAACGAAAGGGCTGAGTAAAGAAAAAGAGGGCTAAAACAGGCTAATAAAAAAACATGATATTACATTGTTTAATGGTCTGTGCTCAAAACGCCAAAGAGCTGTCGTGCGGGAATCGCAGGCCGGAGCCGGCGAGCCCCTCGCGCAGCCAACGCTGCGCCTGCGCCGCCATCTCCTCGTCGAAGTACTCGCGCCAACCGCCTGATCTTCCTGAGATAACATATTAAATTTTAGCTTCATAATATTACTATTCCACCCAACGACCTCCTAGCCTAGTCGATAGTAACCCTGCCTACAAATCAGGAGGTCCCGGATTGAAATCTTGGTAAGGGCATATATTAGTGTCTTCATCGCAAATATTTGTTCCTGAATTACGACTGTTTTCTATGTATTTAAGTATTTATCTATTATATATATATATATACACCGTGTTTTTTTTGATTTGCGTTAATTTCGAGGGTGCATTCCTGAGCTTAAATTAAGTAACTTTCTCAAAGACACCGATATTCCAATTAACTCCATTTCGGAGATAATCAATCATAATTTTTTATATTATAAGGCCCTTACGAGCGTGTACACTTGCCTTAGGGCTTGTTTACTTATTGATTAGTGTTTAGTACGAGTTCATACATTTGCTACTAAACGTACGTACTATCTCGGACGATCCATGTTAGAAATGACATTGATATGTCACAGTTTTTAATTGTTTGGTTGAGTTAAATATAATGCCCGTGTTACAACAACGCTATATGCAACATTTACTTTTTATAAAAATAAAAATAGTAAAAAAAAAACAATTTTTTTTTTTTTAATGAAATATGCCATTTAGTTTCCTTAAACGTATTTACCGAAACCCCGGAGTTAACGCAATTCAATAAAAACACGGTGTACATATATATATATCGTCATCTAGCACCCACAATATAAGCCTTCTGTGAGGCTAAGTAGGAAGATTGTCCCATAATAATAATATTATATTTTTATCCATGAATAACCCTACAATTTAAAGGCTTGTATAATAGCTATTATTGCTACGGCCCTGGCCCTATGGATGGCAATATTTATAAAAAAATGTATTAAGATGACAGATGGAAACGGTATTCAAGTAATCCTTAAGTTTCTATTGGCATTTTCTATTATTTTACGATTGTCACTTAGGTACATTAACTGACAACAAAAAGAGTTATAACGACAGCGACATCGGGTAATTTCAAGTGACTGATATTACCGATGTAAGTCGTGACGCGCGATGTTGCCAGTGATAATCGGCGACAATTACTTAGTTACCTTTTCTTACGAAGGGCTCGGCTTCAGGGTTGAAAATCGCTGCCCTCCACGTCGGATGCACAGACTCGTTTTTTCCTGAAGTTTTCTATGTCCAAGTGCTCGCAAAGTATTGCAATTTGTTCGTCCGTGACTTTTTTGCCAAGAAAATCTGATATTCGTTTTATAGATGAAGACAGATCCTTAAAAAAAGTACCAAAATTCAGTTTTGAGTTATTTATATTTCTCTTCTTCTGCTAGTTTTTTTCTGCTTCAGACAAATGAATACATTGATAAAACGATTGCCTTAAATTTATGGAGTGGTTTTAGGCCGATATAATTTACAACCAGAATTAAATGAATATCCTTTTGACTTTCAGTAATAGAAAAAACAATTTTTGTTCTACTGTGCGACCCATATTGCTGCTATTTTATTATATACAACAACTTAAAGTGATTACTTCTTTCATATCTTCGTAAAAAATGAACAACATATTCGGATGCTGACGCAGCGCCCAGGCCTCTTTCAGATGCGTTAAATATGGAGACCTAACAACTGAAAAAAACAGGAACAGGTATTATAAATCTTTGGTACAATACTTGTCTTCAAAAACTTTGGCATAATACCTCCATAAATAACACGATAAGTAACGTATTCATCAAAACGTAATTTCAGGATCTAATATTTTATGTTACGATGCTCACCCAAGTCATTGATGAAAAGATTCCAAAAGCTTTTAAAATCTCCAGGATAAAACCAAGTAAGTTTTTGATGATGAAACAAGGACACAGCGACGTCCCTCGGATCCCGGGCCACGTACAGTACTTTGGCAGAATCCAGCAGGTTCAGGGGCAGTAGCGAAAAGGCTATATGAGTCTTAAAGAACCGAGGAGAAGGCGCGTTGTTTATCGCGTCGTAAGAAAGCAATTGTTTGGAACATTCATGGACCAGTATTGGATCTAATGAATCCAGGTTTACTTCCTTCTGATATCTTACGTGATTTCGTCTGAAATAAGTTAAAATATACTTATTATTATTTTTTTCGTATTATTGTCTTTTCCAAGCTAGTAAACGAGTAAATATACTTTTAGGCTGACGCTGATATTTTAATAGTGTTTCTCTAAATAGGTTCTTTTAATAATTTTATAGTACAACTCTGTCGTATTCATGTTATAACTTAATAAAGATACAATTCACACATTGACAGGCTACGGCTTAGAAGAGGTTAAAAACAGCAATACTTACTCAAGGGTAATATATCTGCTATTCAAAGGAATCTTTAAGGCCGTGTCGAAATCAAGGTCATTCATGAGTAGCCAGACCAATTCCTGGGTCCATGTTGTACCTTTATTAATAAACATGTTTCAATAGGTATAGTTACAGATACTTACTGAGAACAACAAGGAAAAACGAAACAAAATAAGCAATAGCTGGAATTATATAAAACTTGAAACTTAAAATATACTTACTAAAACCAAAAGGCTCCCCAGCTCTCATTCGTAGGTGATGGTGCCCAGCAAGCTGGCGGAGTTTCATTTTTGAATGGGCAGGCTTAGCTTATTTATTGCAATATATGCCTATTGGTTTAAATACCAGTTCGTTTTTTCAGATTAGAAAAAAAAACAACAATCTTGAAGAGTCTTTTTACTTATGAAAGTAAAGTGTAAATAATGGTGTATGATTTATAATTGTTACATATTTGCTGTAATTTATTTTTCAAACGTTTTTTTTTTTAATAAAAAGACACGTCAAGATTGTTGACTTTCTTTCTAATGCTAAAAAAACCGAACTATATACACATAGTATTTAAAATAATAAAATCAGCATTTGTAGCTGTCTCAGCGCCACTTGCACCATCCCAGAAACCCGCGGTTAACCGGTTAAACCGTTAGCCCAGTGTCAAATTGAACAGGTAACCACGGTAACTCCAGGTTTAACCGCTTACCCAGTGATAATTTGTACTGGTAACCATGGTAACTCTATGCTTAACCGGTTAACCTCAGGTTAGTGGGTTGGTGCAAGTAGGCCTTAGTGGATTTCCTCAGAAATTGACCTCGTGTAAATATTGTACCTATTGGATACTTTAAAATTGTCATTAACTTACCAGATCGAGGAAACGTGGTCACCCACACGTCATCAGGCCGAACGGCCATGTTCCTAAATTTATCGGCCTCATCCGCGTAGCTTGCTGGCAACAGATAGCCCCCGTCGCCGAAACGGGCGCAAATAAGGCCTGCGAAGTAATAATTAAACTGTATTGACATTAGGTAAATAAATACTTACCGAATGATAATAGACAAAAAGTTCAGTTAAAAAAGGTCACTCGATTTTTTATTTGTTTTGGTTTCCATGGACTGTTTGGTAATTAATATCTTTTTACCACAGCAAAGGGCCTAGCAAAGATGCCAATCGTTTGCGCCGTAACGAATGAAACGGTAATGTCTCTCTAGCACTCCTCCACATAAGTGCAACAGAGAAATATTCGCATTTCGTACATTACGTAGCAAACGATTCCCCCAGCTCGTATAGACTCTTTATTCTTCAAAATCTGTATAATTTGACACTGGGTTAACGGTTAACTGAAAACTGAAATTTCGTTATCTGGCTCTTTATCGCTCTAAAGTGCAAGAGTGATAGAGGCAGATAACAAAACTTCGATTTTTGTGTTTCGCGGAAGGCCTTCAGTATATGCTGTATATGCTAGTAGCGCTCTCTACGCAGATTTTTACCTTTAACACTACGCTGACACTAAACACCAGAATATTAAGACTGCCGGGCCAATCTCAGTGCTGAGATAATATACAGATTATTGTAGTAAATATATTGATAAGCTTATATTTTTTGATAAATTTAATAGTTACCTTTGAAACTGCCATTTATTAACTTATGTGTTGCAGGATCAAGCTTTTCAACTTTTATCTTGTCGCGCATTGTACCTAAACATGACGAGGTTCTATAGAAATATACACAAATGTGACGTTCTCAATCAAATACCACTTAAATGTACCACTTTGTCGCTTACCATAAAGACGAAATTTGCTTGTATCTTTATACGAATAATCTGTCAGAGCGTCCTTATGGCAAGCGACAATGTGATACCTTTTGATTCAGAACGTCACACAAATAATCAGGAATAGAAAGTAGAACGGACTAGAAATCCATTAATTGTATAATGATTTATCATAAAGCAAAATCCACTATTTTTTTTATCACAGCATAGAGTGATGAGTGCATTATTTAGTGTTTCTGCCGAATCGCAAATAGTATTAAAAATTCGACCAGGAACATGTCGGGCCATGCTCAGTGTTAGATTTCCGTAGTTACCATTCTGTCGGAATATGCTAAACTGGGGCTACCTTCGCAGCGATTTGTACGTCTTTTTACTAAGAACAGAAAACTTTTTGTAATAATTCAAAAACGTCTAGACCGAACATGTTCACTATAGTTCTCGTTGAGTATAGTATATAGAGTATAGTAATCATTAATTTTTTATTTTATGTTTTTTTAATATATTTTTTGGATCCATGGCTCAAAATTTATATGAAGGGCACATATTTATTATCATTCCATAAGTAATACGGATAAATTACAGGTATTATTTATTCCAAAACCCCAGAATAAAAATCACTGACCATATATTAACGTGTCAAATCACACTTCCGAAAATAAGCAACGATCAAACAACATAAATGTAGGTAACTCAAAGAACCGAGTCTATGTGTTCACTAGCAGCAAATTTTAACATACCTTAGTATATAGTGTTTACCCGACGTACGTCGAAAACGTAATACCATTAGTAAAGTAACACCATCGGTTTTATAAATACGATTAGCTACCAATAAGTCCTTCAATAATATATATTTACTCAAGTGGTACATATATTATTTATGGTTGCTGTTATCTGTTAGTGTGCAACCTTGTAGTTTTTCAACCTTGTAGTATTAGATGTACGTTTTTTTTTTATACTACGTCGGTGGCAAACAAGCATACGGCCCGCCTGATGGTAAGCAGCCTCCGTAGCCTATGTACGCCTGCAACTCCAGAAGAGTTACATGCGCGTTGCCGACCCTGAACCCCCCCCCCCCCTCATTGAGCTCTGGCAACCTTACTCACCGGCTGGAACACAACACTATGAGTAGGGTCTAGTGTTATTTGGCTGCTGTTTTCTGTAAGGTGGAGGTACTTCTCCAGTTGGGCTCTGCTCTAAATCTGGAATGACATCCACTGGCTGTGCCCTACCACACAAAGCAAGATGACATTCACAATGCCCATACCTCTCTTTTGGACGTAGTTCAAGGACGTACCCAGGTCCGAAAACGAAAACGTATCATACATACATGCGAAGATTCATCCGTTGATGACCGCGATCGTCAACCATGCTCATGAGAGAACAACTGAAGAGAGAAGATACAACTTTCATTGATAGCATCTCTTAATTATAATAAAATAAATAGTTAATCGTGTTCAATCCCATCACTGAATTATAGTGTAGAAAACACGCATAACACTAGTAAGTAAATGTAAGTTTATTTTAAAGAATTTAATTAACATATTATAACTTCAAAAAATCAAAAAAGCGGAAATAGTCCTTCCTTCCCATCTTGCCTCATGCCTGGGGATAAGATGGGGTACAGGTGAAAGAACGATTATTGTTAATTTTAGATTTCATAAAATGAAATTAAAAAGACAGCAGCGTCCTACGCCTAATTATGTAGAAAAGGAGGTAATATGTCTTTTTTTGCCACTGCACCCACCTTGACACATTTCAGATTTGCCCTATGATTGACTGGTAAGATACCCGCAATAGGGTATTCGACTGTATTTAAGATAAATTATTTCATACCATGCATGAAATAAAGCACCAGATAATTATTATAAAAATGTGCCTTGAAAACCTAACTGCTTGGCAAAGAGAATAAGTTGCCAAACGTGAACTATGCAGCATTGAAGAGTTCCGCTCTGTTCATCATCAGCAATTCCACTTCATCAAATGTCACTTCTACAAATGTAAATACTTGATGTGTCAATGATAATACTAAGATCACTATAAATATGCCTTTAACGTTTGAGGAGTTCCCTCGAGTCCTCATGGACCCCATCTTCAGAATTCGAACTTGACAAAAATTTGTCTTGAAAATCTAATTTGCTTAACAAACACAGCGAAGAGGACAAATCGCCAAACGTGTACTATGCGTTGTTGAACAGTACCATTCTGATCATCATCAGCAGTTCCACTTCATCAAATGTCACTTTTTTAAATGTAAATACTTCATTTGTTAAAGAAAATACAAAAATCACTGTATATATATCTTTCATATTTGAAGAGTTTCCTCGATTCCTCATGGACCCCATCGTCAGAACTCGAATTTGACAAAAGTTTGTCGTGAAAATCTAATTTGCTTAACAAACACAGCGAAGAGGACAAATCGCCAAACGTGTACTATGCGTTGTTGAACAGTACCATTCTGATCATCATCAGCAGTTCCACTTCATCAAATGTCACTTTTTTAAATGTAAATACTTGATTTGTTAAAGAAAATACAAAAATCACTGTATATATATCTTTCATATTTGAAGAGTTTCCTCGATTCCTCATGGACCCCATCGTCAGAACTCGAATTTGACAAAAGTTTGTCGTGAAAATCTAATTTACTTAACAAACACAGGAGAAATCGCCAAACGTGTACTATGCGTCGTTGAAGAGTTCCATTCTGATCATCATCAGCAGTTCCACTTCATCAAATGTCACTTTTTTAAATGTAATCGCTTAATTTGTCAAACAAAATACAAAAATCACTATATGTCTGCCTTTCATATTTGAAGAGTTCCCTCGATTCCTCATGGACCCCATCGTCAGAACTCGAACTTGACAAAAATTTGTTTTGAAAATTTCATTTACTTAACAAACACAACGAAGAGGAGAAATCGCCAAACGTGTACTATGCGTCGTTGAAGAGTTCCATTCTGATCATCATCAGCAGTTCCACTTCATGAAATGTCACTTTTTTAAATGTAAATGCTTGATTTGTTACAGAAAATACAAAAATCACTATATATATGCCTTTCACATTTGAAGAGTTCTATCGATTCCTCATGGATCCCATCATCAGAACTGAATTTTGACAAAAACGAGACCAATCTGTATATATATAAATTCAAACAAAAAAATAATTTACAAAATCGATTCAGAAATGACGGAGTTATGGAGTAACACACATTAAAAAAAAAATAAACATACAACCGAATTGATAACCTCCTCTTTTGAAATCTTGAAGTCAGTTAACAAGTTCTTAACTATTAACGAAAATATTGTCACATGTTGATAACTTTATAGTCTTGTCTGAAATTTCGTTAATTAAGTACACGGTCTAAATTACATGAATAAATCATTAGATGGGTTCTACCATTTCGTGCAAATCAGCGAAATTTTGGAGATTTTTTGTTTTTGTTTTTTTTTTTTATGTTTCAATGGGAAGAAATATGAAATAGAAACACTACTATATAATGTATTTTCAATTATTCGCAAAACTGACCGAAATATACGGAATTTAGTTTTTCCAAAAGGAACGGAAATGAATTAAGTAATATGGTAATGATAATAGATATTATGGGAATGAAAATGCCTCGTTGGTAATGAAAGGGTAAGTAAAATAACCATATATTATGAGATAATTTTAATTACATTATAATAAATGTTTAATAAAGAAACTATTACGAGATCCGGTAATCAGCCTTAGTACTTAATCGAAAATATAAAAATTACGGAAGTTAGAAATTTTAATACCTAGTACTAATACGAAAGTATAATCATACGGATAACGGCAAGCGCAGCGTAGGACGTCCACCCACAAGATGGACAGATGACCTCATTAAGGTACATGCAACCGGTACATGTGGAGGTCCAAGGGGGAGGCCTATGTTCAGCAGTGGACGTCTTATGGCTGAAATGATGATGATGATGATGATGATGAGTCATACGGATATTAAACGACATTTATCTGTTTCTTGCGATACTCATGATTATCCATTACCAACGAGGGATATCATTCCCATAATAACTATTATCATTACCATATTCCTTATTTCATTACCGTTCTTTTTGGAAAAAATAAATTCCGCATATTTCGGTCAGTTTTGCGAATAATTGAAAATATATTATACAGTAGTGTTTCTTTTTCATATGTCTTCCCATTGGAACATAAAAAAATCTAAAATGAAAAAAATCTTTAAAAATTTGCTGATTTGCACGAAATGGTAGAACTAACCATTGAATAAGCCATTTTTTGGGAATTCAGAGTAGTCCCCATATTCAAACTTATTCAGTATGGCCTACCTAATGAATTCACACAATTTGGCTTGATGACCATCCCATATAGTTTATTAATTTAACACTGAAATTCATTACCATTATTTTATGTTCATTACCATTCTTCTTATAACGAATGGTAAATAACGGTAATGAAACGAATGGTAATGAACATTCTTTACGTTTTGAAGATTTACTCTTTAAACACAAATATAATCGTATATGTATTTATTCCAGTAAGTCTTCGAATTGAATATCGATTAACTAAGTACCCATAGTAAAATCAAATATTTAAGCATTATATCAAAACAGCATAAATGGTAATGAAAAAAAAACGTACCAAATCCGAAATTCCGCCACGAATTAAAAATTAAAAATTAAAAATTTTAAAGTGTTTTGCACGCGTCCGTTCCGTTCACTGTTCACTGGCTGACTGAGGCGGGGAATGCGGGCAGGGGGGACAGTGCGGGGTGTAACATTTCGTATGCCTGCCGGCCGATTTTGTTCTTGCAAATATGACTCATGGTAATGAATGTTTTTGTCTTTACAAAAATATTTTGCTACATATAAAGGAAATAACAATTATGATATTGTTTGAACCTTCACAGTTTTATTCCTTAATAAGTATTTAACGCAAAACCAAAGAATAAACTAGACGCGGTACATGTAATATTTTAGTTTTTCGCTCTCAAACTACAAATTTAAAGTTTTGACCGATCATGGTAATGACTTTTTGGCATGTTTATATTTTATTTATATAATTTATGTTGCAATAATATTATATATTATATATGCCAAGTCTACATTTGTATCTAAGGAAAAATATAAAAAATACGGAGATTTAATTTACTAGTGATTTTATGTATTTTTTTCAACGAACATGTGTTTTGCACGAAATGATAGAACTACCCAGATATTTGTAACAAACTGTTATTACCAGAAAAAAGCTAAACCGCGTGGTGTTGTTGTTTATGCACTTCGCAGACTAATGGACAACATGGCGAGGCGATGTCAGGTGGTAACACGCACCTGATTGGTTAATTTCTTTATGATTTAAGCCGAGATTTACCTCTTGTCCGCCATCCTGTCTAGCCCCTCTTCCCCTAATTCATCGCTTAAACTATGTAAGTATGTATGTCACTCGCGGATATATCGAGGTGGCATGCGATAACACTTCGTCCTCAAGTAACACGTCGTAGGCTGCCATGCAATTACAATCAAATCCAAGAGTCGCACAGCACAGACATCAATTGCAATGTTTACAAAGCAAACATTTTACACGTGCTATACTTAAAAAACTAGTTTCTTCTAGATGTAAGACCATAAAGGTAGATGGTATTAATAGGGAAAGTAAAGTTTCGAATATTATTAGCTTCAATTAATATTTTTTAATATCCAAAAACAAAGAAATAAACATACATAATAAAACTTACTAACAACTTAAACTAAAGATAAAAAATTTGGCCCAAATCGCCGTCAATGGGCAAGGTCCCTAGAAGGCTGGCCGTATTTCCCCGCTGTATGGCGATACTTATACGCTGTGCGAAATAGTGGCCAGCCCTCTGGTCGCCCGAGGCCTCTATTAGGCGCGCCGACAAATCTTTAAAAAGCCGACGCGCACTTGGCCCCCATGGCCCCAAGGTTTCAACGCCAAACGCCGCAAACATGTAGCTGCTACCTAGTGCTGAATATTTGCGGCGCTTGAGGCTTTCGGCCGAGGATGCCGCAGCGCCAGCGGTAACTTTGGTGCTCGGGACATGGGACGGTGCCAGGGTATCAACGCATGTAGCGTCCCACTTTTTAATAACATGTAATCGAAATTAGATTTGTTTTAAGCCACAGCTATTATATATATTTAAAAATTCTGTTGCCGCCTACGGGTCAGTCATAATTACGTTTGTGCCAACTTAATCAACATTATTATTATTTGTATGTAATCAAAATGTCAAAGAGCTGTCGTGCGGGAACCGCAGGCCGGAGCCGGCGAGGCCCTCGCGCATCCAACGCTGCGCCTGCGCCGCCATCTCCTCGTCGAAGTACTCGCGCCAACCGCCGGAAATACCTGTGATAACATAATAATTAAACCATGTATACGTATATAATAATATTACTATATCGTTCATAAATAATCCTACAATTTAAATAATAAGTACCTGGGCGACCTAGCCGAGCGGTTATAACTATTTATTGTAATATGGTGATGTATAGGTGATAATCTTAACTACATTTTTTTTACTAAATTAAACTTGTCTAAAACAATAAAAATTAAAAAATTATATATAAACTTGAACATATAAAAAAAAAAACTTAGTCACCGGGCGAGATTCGAACCCGTAACACTCGTTTAGCAGTCCGCGTCTTAACCCGCTGGACCAGACGGACAGTGGCCGGCAACACGAAATTAGCGACTATTTTCTGCGTCGAAAGAAAAACGCATGAAAACTCGAAAACACGCGTTTTCCCAAACATAAGACTAATCTAGATCGATTGTATACCCCCATAAACCCCCATATACCAAATTTCAGCGAAATCGTTAGAGCCGTTTCCGAGATCACAGAAATATATATACATATATATATATATATAAGAATTGCTCGTTTAAAGGTATAAGATAAAAAATAAGAAAAGGACCGAGAAATTGGTTTATTATCGTATTGTTCAAAAACTATTTTTACATATTGCAAAAACTAATGATCAAGCCTGGGATAACTCGGGGCACTTATACTAAAGTGTCGTTTAGTATTTTTAATAATTAATCATTTGTCAACGTCTCTAGTTAACTGATATAGCTTGACAATTAGTACAAAAACGTCTAACAGACTTTCATCTTATTGTCACCCAACTAAATAATAGACTGTTAGTTTATGAAATAATACATATTTTTGATTTTCAACGGTGTGTTTTACGCAACAAGTATTTATTTTTCTACGCGTCAATAGATTCGTTAACTAAATTTGTAGTGTTATAAAAAACACTGTCGGCCCGATTCGAAGAATGATTAAGTCACGTTTCAGATCTTGGAAAGATCTTTATAAGATCGATGACTAAACGACATGTCAAAATTGACGTTTATTTCGATTCCGCTGTGATATCAATAAGATCTATCTACGATATTTCTAACGTCAAAGTGACATTGGTTGCCCGAATCGAGCTGCTTCTGTCAATTATACGATATACAAACGATATCTAAATGAGAAATTATCTAAACCAGAACTTATTATTATAACTTTAAACATCCAAACACTTTTAAAATATGTACTTCTAGTCACACACCTATAAAAAGGCCTTTCATTCCTTTGTATTTTGAATCTTTATTAATCTTTATTGACTTTTTATTCCAATGGAAATAGTCTACATGTGGCAGCAACAGATGCTGAGAAATGGTGCATCTAGATTGCCTAGATTTTATTTAATTTATTTTATTATATTATTTATTATACTACTTTTTGTGTTGTCATAATAATTGAAATTAACTTTATTTTTCTTGGCAAGTTTTGATTCCTGATGATGGTCGGCTATTATAATATTGAAGGGAAAAAGTTGCCTAACTATAGTTAGGCAACTTTTTCCGTATACGGAGTTGATTATTATTCGTCAGCTGCAAAGGTGCATGGTAAGATTAGTTGTGCAGGTTGGGTATGACAAAGTTTAGACTTCGAATATTCGATTAAATTACGCTTGTACTTAATAAACAGAATTACCCTTCAACTTACGTAACGTTGCGTTGCCTACAGTCCTACAAAAAGCATTAGCCGCGCCGTAAAAATAACACACGTTTTGTTTCGTTTTCTTTAAAAAGGTTTAGCTAATGTCAAGAAGCCTATCATGAATAATTTATGTACAATAAAAATATTATTTCCTTCGCATTTCCTCTTACACTACCCGGCCAAGCACACCATAAACTGTATTTATAGCGGATGAAATAGATTTTTTCGAGTAATAAAAAATATTTAAATATTCGAAAACTGAGCGGCCGAATATTCGAATATCAAAACAGGTCGAATGATCGACAAATTAGTATATTGGAATAATCGAATTGCAACTATTGCAAGTCCTAACGTCAATATAATATTGTCATTTTTGCTACGGCCCTAGGGATGGGAGTATAAATATAAATGCATCGAGATGACAGATGCGAACTAACTTCAAGTAAGTTAATCTTTCCAGACATTACTTAAGTTTCCATTAATTGGCATTTTCTATTATTTTACGATTGTGAACTTACCTTAGGCTACCTGACAATAAAAAGACTTAAGTCGACACCGACATCGGGTAATGTCAAGCGACTGATATTACCGATATGTAAACACTGTGTCATATCGCGCGATGTCGCCAGTGATAATCAAAAGCTTACCTTTTCTTACGAAGGGCTCGGCGTCGGGGTTGAAAATCGCTGCCCTCCACGACGGGTGCACAGACTCATTTTTCCTGAAGTTTTCTATGTCCAGGTGCTCGCAAAGTTTTGCAATTTGTTCGTTCTTAACTTCCTTGCCAAGAAAATCCGATACTCGTTTAATCGATGAGGGCAGATCCTGAAGAAAGTACACACGTCAATGCAGTTTTAAGATATTAATATTTCAGTTCTCATTATTTTTCTGCTCTTAAAAATTGAGTAGTAAAACTATTGCCTTAAAGTTTGGTACATGCCAAAGCTACGCATGGAACGGTTTAGGACTATACAATTAATTCACAACAAGAATTAGGCTCTAATATTTTTTTGACTTTCGGTAATAGAAGACACAACTTTTGTTCTGCTGTTTGACCCATGTTCCTCTTTTATTAACTAACTTATAGAAATTACCTTATTCATATCTTCGTAGAAAATAAACAGCATATTTGGATGATGACGCAGCGCCCAGGCTTCTTTCAGATGCGTTAAATATGGAGACCTAATAACTGAAAAAACAGGTGTTATAAATTATTGATACAATATTCGTCTTCAAACTCCATAGCAAAATTTTATAGATTCATATTACATGGTAACATACTCGTATCCATCAATATATTTCATAACTTGATACTCGATTGCTCACCCAAGTCGTTGATGAAAAGATTCCAAAAGCTTTTAAAGTCTCCAGCATAAAACCAAGTGAGTTTTTGATGATGAAACAAGGACACAGCTACGTCCCTGGGATCCCGGGCCACGTATAGCACTTTGGAAGAATCCAACAGGTTTAGGGGCAGAAGCGAGAAGGCTAGATGTGTCTTGAAGAACCGAGGAGAAGGCGCGTTATTTATCGCGTCATAAGTAAGCCTTATTTCGGTACATTTCTGGCGCAGTTCCGGGTCTAATATATCCAGGTTTAGTTCCTTTTGGTATTTCCAGTGATAATGCCTGAAACAATGAGATTTTTTTAATGTTTTTGGAGTTAGGATGGAACCTAAAAAAAAAAAAAAAAAAAAAAAAAAAAAAAAAAAAAAAAAAAAAAAAAAAAAAAAAAAAAGTATATTTACTTTGAGCAAGACGCGACCATTTTCTTGCCGACAAAAGGCAAAAGTATTCCTCCTAATATGATTTTTTTAATCTATTATAACTATAACTTTGTAATAAGAATAGCATAACATAATAAAGATACAATTCACACTTTGACAGAACAAATGATGAAAGGCACCAACACTTACTCAAGGGTATTATATCTGGAACTCAAAGGAATCTTTAAGGCCGTGTCGAAGTCAAGGTCATTCATCAGCAGCCAGACCAATTCCTGGGTCCATGTTGTACCTTTATAAATTGAAAAATATGTTTAGTGCTTTATAAATAGTTAATCTATAGTTAATCTTTATAAGACTTTTTAAGTCCCCAAAAATAGCTATAGTGTTTAAATTGAACAAGTCAGCAATAAAGAGTTAATCTCTTCACAAGAAACTAGTATATTAATAAAATTCTGACTAGAGTTCACAAATAACCCCACGGGAATTGTGCCACACGTATGTTGTCAACGTAAAATCTTATTATACCTTTAAAAGAGCAGTTCTTCTTATATATTTAGCTAGGTTTTATCTGTAGGAAAACGCGCATTTTTGAGTTTTTATATGTTTTCGGAGGTCTACCGAATTTTTTTTTTTTTTTAAATAGCGTGAAATTGTGTATTAAGTTATAGGTGTTCAAAGCTGCGGGCGGGCTACGCAGTGTATATTTACCCCCTTATTCATAAACGACTACTAAAATTGACAAGCCGCTAATAATCGTTTGTCCCTTTCCGACGTATTGGTATGATGGAAAGGGAAAACGATTATTAGCGGATTGACAATTTTTGTGGACGTTTATGAATAAGGGGGTTAGTTACCTGCACCCCGAAACCGCGAAAAAAATTGGCCGTTTCATACATTTTGGCTTTCTGACCTTGACTATATATATGGGAGAGATGTTTTTTTTTTTCGCGATGTCGTGATCGCTTCCATAGTAAAAGTTGCTCAATATGACCTAAATATTCAGTCCGTGAACTATTGCAGGTGACTAAATAGACACCCTGTATTTAAGGAGAAGGGATTTTCAGTGATGTGTCAAATCAGTGTCAGTTATATTGATCCGTTTCCAAGTCAAAAATGTAATTTAGAGTTTCATCTTATTATAGGTAACCCCGGTCTTAGTAGATTGTCTCAGTATAAATATTGTATTTGATACTTCAAGCGTGTCGTTGACGTACCTGATCGAGGAAACGTGGTCACCCACACGTCATCAGGGCGAACGGCCATGTTCCTGAACTTGTCGGCCTCATCCGCGTAGCTTATTTGCATCAGATAGCCCCCGTCGCCGAAACGGGCGCAAATACGCCCTGCAAAGAAGTAATTAAACTGTACTGACATTCGGTAAATACTTACCGAGTGACATTAGGTAAATACTTACCGAGTGGCATTAGATAAATACTTATCGAGTGACATTAGATAAGTACTTACCGAGTGACATTGTACTTACCGAGTGACATTAGGTACGAGTAAATAGTTTTAGTGATAGGGGATCACTCTTTTTTTTTCTTTTTTTTGTTAGCTATGGACTGTTTGGAAGTTAATCCTTTGAGTCTCCCCAAATATATCAACGCGTAATCGGCAAAAGCCGTAAGAAAAAAGTTTTATGTCGTTCTCGGCCGGCTCGCATCAGCCGACGCCTGCCGACAGTATTTCCATCCCGTTGATGTGGTGAAAATTTTTACTTTCACTCGGTAGCGAAGTTTGTATAACCCTCGTGCCTTGAAACACTTGCTAGGCTCGTAATTCAATTTCCTTTCGCTTCAATATTATCAATATTAGTTAGTTAGTTAGGGGTTAGACAAACTTCGCTACCGAATGAAAGGCTGAAAGCCAAATTTGTTCACCACACCAACGGAATGGAAATAATAACTGTAAACCAAAAACAATTAAATATTTATCATTCAAAATAATTTGTTGCTCGGGTATCAATATTAGCACGAGGGGTTAAACAGCAACTTTGTCCCGTAGTAAAACTAATAACTAGAGTCGGACCAAGCCAACTCTGCATGTCAATTGCATTGCAATGTCATCATGAATCGTTTTAAAACGAATACAGGACTTAATCGCGTAAACTTACGTTTATTATATGGCCTGGCGTTTACGTTACGCTCGTGGTCACAGGCAGACTGGCGAGGAATTGTATCAACTTCTTGCTGCGCGGGTTTTGTTTTGAGTTTACGCGATTACGTCCCGTATTCGTTTTTAAAACTATGAACGAAAATCGTGTTGGTTTAAATCAATATATCATCATGAATGACAAATTTATATGATACTATGACGTTCATAAACACACACACCCACACTTTTAAAAACGAATAATAACAAATGTCATTAAATCGAATAGGGGGTATTACTGCAATGTTCTGCCGCCAGAGTGCAGCTGTAGCACATATTGTAAACCAAAGAGTAACTTACATTTGCTACACCTTAAGGCTTAAACAGTTTTTTTGAGAAGTTTTCACTGTGATATTGAAGTATCAAAGCAGTTTGTTTACAAAGAGCCTATCGCGAAACGTGACAATAGAATTTCAATTTTTGTGTTTTCCATAGGCCGTCAGTTTGCGTTAGTGGTGCTCTCTACGCAGTTTTGCGTAATATTCCCTATTGATTGACACCTCATTCAATAAATCACTCTAAGGTTGCGATGGACACGATATAAACTGCTATAGAGACCGTGTGTTGGAGGGTCTGCCATCTCGTGACCAGGGTGCCTTGCCAAGAACAAAACGCTTTGTATCTCTCTATCACTCTGTCATAATAGTGCAACAGTGACAGTTGCGTTTCGTTCGCTTCGGAGCGTACGATTGGCATGTTGGCTTCGCAACCTAAATCAAAAGTGATAACAATTCTCGCTTCTAAGCAGGTGCTGCCCCTACACTTCACGCTGGCTGTATTACGCATAGTAGGGTCTGCTATCTAGCGGCTTAAATCTAAAAATGGAAACTTGAAATAATGCTTCGCGCCAATGAATAGGGGGCTTCTGTGCTGCCGTCTATAGTTCATGCACGCTCCCTATAAAAACAACCTTCCCAATGTCAAGTAAAAAATGGCAGGTAATTAACGAACTTATCTCTAACACTACACTGACACCAAACACCAGAATATTACGACTTTGTTGGGCTTATAAAATATCGTAGACACTAGAGATAAGTATATTCGTAATCTTAAATTTTGTGATAAATGTAGTAGTTACCTTTGAAACCGCCGTTTACTAACTCATGGGTTGCAGGATCAAGCTCTTCAACTTTTATCTTGTCGCACATTGTATCTACAAATATGATCTGTTTATGCAGAAATATTCTAAATAATCAACGATAGAAAGTAAAACGGTCTTTGAGTTCATTAAGTGTGTAATAAATTAATCATTTGTCGTTAGTAAAATCCGCTCGTTTTTATCAAAGCATAGAGTTATGAGCGCATTATTTAGTCTATATTTCCAACCGAAAATATAAAAAATATCCCATAATTAACTTAGATGCAATCACACAATATGAGGAACAAGAGAACATTAAGAAATAAATATAAATAAGTAAAACATTCAATAATACACAAAAATTATAATTTATGTTCTAGAATAAAAACACAGAATGCAAGCTAAAATGACCCCACATTGGCGTATCAATTAAACAATTATTTTGACGCAGATCACACTTACGAAAATAAGTAACGAATAAACAACACTAAAGGTAATTCACTAGCAGGCTTTTTTAGCAAACTTTAGTTTACCTGACGCCCGTCGAAAAAGTAATATCATTTGTAATTAACATCATCGGTTTTATAACTCCCCTTCCATTTATTTACTCAAGTGTTACATATTATTTTTGTTTGCTGTTATTATTGATGCAACCTTGTAATTCAACAATTATACACACATGTGTTGAAAAGTCGATATAGACGTATCGTACATGCGAAGGTTCATCTGGTGATGATCACGATCCTCAACCATTCTCATGAGAGAACAACCGAAGAGAGAAAATACAACTGTTATTGAGATCATCTAGTTAATGACACTTAAATATAGGTAATAATAGTAATAAAGTTAGAATCGGGCCGATAGTTAATTGTGTTTAAGCATAATACCGAATTATAGTGTACTACCTAGACAAAGACAACATACATCACACTAAAAATCTAAGTATGAAATATGATTTATTTTCAAGGTCACATTACAGTGGTAGCCCCACAACCCAACTTGCATATAGAATGAGAATGTACGACTTAATGTAGTTTAGGCAGGCTCACATACTTTCATACGACCGCCGATTACCCCCATAAGGGTTCCTGTGGGCGGCAGGCTCGGGAACGTCTGCCGCCTACACAAGGGTCCCTGCGCAGGCGGTCGCGATGCATGATCAACGCGCCCACTGAGGTAGGGGTGATATACTTATATTCCCCCACGAAATTTTATTTATTGAAAACTGTGACATATCAATGTCATTTCGAGCATCGATCGTCCGAGATATTACGTATGTTAATGTTATGATTTAGATGACATAATTGCTGCATTGGATAAGGGAATGGGTTCTATTCTGGTGTTATTGGACTTCTCGCGAGCTTTCGACTGCCTCAACCCAACATTACTCATATCTAAGTTGGCTTATTATGGCGTATGTCCACCGTCCTGCCAATGGTTCCAATCATTTCTCACTGACCGTAAGCAATACATTGAAATAGAGGGGGATCAAGGCGAGGTGGTGAGATCAAAAACGCGCGTAATCGGCCGCGGCACATCCCAGGGATCAATTTTACTTAAGTCCATTGCTTTTTATTTTGTATACTGCCGATGTGCTGCTACTGCTGTATACTGCAACGCACACCTATATGCGGACGATACCCAAATCTATCACTCATTTTCGCCAAGCAACGTTGAGAATTCTGTGGATAAAATTAATGAAGACTTAAATAGTGGCGGACTGGTCGCGAAAAAACAATCTCGTTTTAAACCCAAGTAAATCGCAGTTTCTAGTAGTGGGTAACAAATGGCAATATTTATAAATTAAGGAGCAATGTCCAAAGATTGCAATCGGAGCCGAATCAGTACCCCAAGTAGAGAAAGCACAGAATTTGGGTATAATAATGGATGGACAGCTTTGATACATAGAGCACGTTAACTTAAAAATTAGAAATGCCTTCTATCGGCTTAAAGTACTATACGGGATTCGTAAGTATCTTTCGATAAAAGTCAGGGAAATTCTGGTTGAATCTCTAATACTTTCCCAATTCAATTACGCAGATAGTATATGGGCCGAGACTCCTGGTACAGACGAAAAAGTCCATACAGCGTGTACAAAATGCGTGTGTTCGATTCTGCTACGACGTCCCCAAACGAACGCATATCAGGCCGTTCTTAAACGAAAGAAAGCAGCTCAATATGGACAACAGGAGAAAACTGCTACTAGCCTGCGCGGTGCGGAAAGTATTGGAGTTTCAAAGACCTTGCTGCCTGTTTGAAAAACTAAAATGGGTCAATGATACACACAGCAAATCGCTAAGGAGATGCACAAAACTTGCGATCCCTACGCACAAGACGGAACCGATGGGACTATTAAAATACAGGCGGTTAGTCAAAATGTATTTACTTGATATGTAAAGCATTTCTCCATCCTGAAGGCACGAAATTTGGCAGTTGCATACATTCGCACGCTTACACACACTCACACACACACACACACACCCACACCCACCCACACACACACACACACACACACACACACACACACACACACACACACACACACACACACACACACACACACACACACACGAACACGCACACGCACACAAACACACACACACAGACGCACGCACGCACACACTCACGCACGCACTCTCACACACACACACACATATATATATATACACACACACACACACACACACACGCGCACGCGCACACACACACACACACACACGCACGCACGCACGCACGCACGCACACGCACATACATGAGCACACAAATTTTTCTCTTTTTCACTTATATATATTTTACTTTTACTTTTGTTTTGATTTTATATTTGTAGAGCCTAGCAAAGCACAGAAATTTGTTAACCTGCGACCGACCGATCTCAAGGGTCCAGTCTGAAAACCAGCGCTAGGCCCTCTGCTTGGCGTATGCTGAGATTGGAGCCCATTGCCCAATCATCAGGTATTAAATGTAATGAATTACCTATCTTTCTAATTAATTTGTAATTAGTATTTAAGGTTATTATTGTACTTTGTTAAATAAGGTTGTATGTGGCAATAAATATTTTCTCATTCATTTAAATGTATAATTATGGACCTAGTCTGAAATAAAAATATGAGTATGAGTAGCAAATATATAAACTCGTACTAAAAATTTATAAAATTTATAAATTTATTGCTCGTGTGCCACACCCGATATATTCCGCTGTCTCGCTTACACACCGGAGCAGTGTCCGGCCCTGCATCCAATGTGGAGACTGCGTAAGCGAGTGTAAACAGCGGCACCATAATATAAATTTACTTACTCAAGTGTTACATATTGCTGTTTATGGTGCCAATGTCATCGCAAATAAGTATGTTTGAATTG
The DNA here is from genome assembly GCF_033807575.1 of Cydia pomonella. Lineage (NCBI taxonomy): Eukaryota > Metazoa > Arthropoda > Insecta > Lepidoptera > Tortricidae > Cydia > Cydia pomonella. The sequence goes on from NC_084712.1 coordinate 17,843,567, forward strand.
CACCTATAATTATACATATTATTCATATAATTTATTGCATATACATGTGTTTACAGAAGGTCTTTATTTATATCTTAGGTTAAAGGGGTTAGGTTTTATGAGTCGCTTAACTTGAAACTCGGATAAATCCAACTGTCAGATTTTCTGATTTTGTTATTAATAAAAGGTATATGGTAGATATTTCCTAAGAAGGTCGAATGGATTTACCCGAGCTTGAAGTTATGGGGCACATTATAGGCAGAGTAAGTCACTCTTACGACTTTCGAGTTAGGTCACTTTCTAAGGACGTCACGTTCGATGTAAAGTAATTTTCTGAGTTTGTCATACTTTTTGGCAGAAGTAGAACGATTTAACCGCTCGCGAGTTTGCTGAAGGAAAGTTATACTATACCACTAAATAATAAATGAAATCGATGAAAAACAATTGTCATATGTAAGAAGGTCCGGGGTGTAAAAGAAAATTATTTTTTTTAATTAAAATGACAACAAATTTTCCAAGCGTTTTTTATCCATTCTTATAAAACAGGGCTTTTTCAGTCGTCAAACATGAATCAAACATGAATTTGGTATTTTTTAATATTATACGAGTATCATTTTTTACTGCTTCATTTGATACCATATCATAAAAATTGGAAAAGTTATTGAGCGGAGAAGCCAAATCTAAACATGTGAAGTGAGTTTCTTTGTTCGAGAGTGCAACCTGCACGAACCATGGAAACCAGAAACCAGTTAATCTGTACGACATACGGTCGCTTTTACCAGTTTTATGTCCGACTTTTATGATGGAAAATCCGAAACAACTTACATGCGATAAAGAAGTAAACTGGTTGGCGGCGAAATGTATTTCACTTGGTGATGACCACGATTAACAGTCCTTGGAACATTAATAACCTTGTTAATAACTTAATGATTTTAAGTAACAAAGACCTTGAATTAGTGACAATGCATAAAAAACCACCACCACCGGTGGGGCAATACCTCCACCTTACAGAAAACAGCAGCCAAATAACACTAGACCCTACTCATAGTGTTGTGTTCGTGCCGGTGAGTTAGGGTTGGCAACGCGCATGTAACTCCTCTGGAGTTGCAGGCGTACATAGGCTACGGAGACTGCTTACCATCAGGCGGACCGTATGCTTGTTTGCCACGGACGTAGTATAAAAAAAATCATTTAAAAAGTAATGAATTTGTGTATTAACAAAATCTCGTTAGCGTGGTGTGCCTTGTCGTCGGGCCATGAACCTGTAGGGCTAAGATGGTCGGCTCTTTATCATTTGTCACCATGCCTGTCACGTTCTAACAAGTATGTTTAACGCGAAAGTGGCGGGCATAGTGACAAATGATAAAAATGGAACCATGCTGCCACCGCTGGTACTCTGACCGACCAAAATGTTACCGCGATATCTTAAACTATAGCACAAATCATGATGGTAGCACTAAAGTGCAATAAAAAAATTGGAATGTGTGCAATCATTAAATCTTATTATCGTGTCGTGCTCGAGCCAGGATCTATGACGCAAAAAAAAGATAACTTTTATTATATTGGCACGATCTAGTAATCCATGCATGATAATCGGGTGACGCACTGTGGGCTGAAATTGGGCTCTCATTGACATAGAAACCGAAGTTGTTATTTTTATGTTTATTTGATTGAAATAGGTTTTGTCCAGCATTGTTAACCTATGAATTTTAGACGATTTGGAATGAAAATATTATCGGCTGCATATTATCTCCAAGCCTATTTACCTTTACTCAGAAAGCTTGATTGTGGAAGCATTGGACGGTGTTGAGATGGGCATAAAGTGTAACGGAAGATATATCAACAACATAAGATATGCAGACGACACTGTAATACTAGCTAATAGTGTAGAAGACCTACAACAGCTATTGGACCGCTTAAATACCAAGGTAAAACATTACAACCTTAAAATTAACGTTAAGAAGACCAAGCTGATGGTAATAAGCAAATCAACATTTCCAACAAATCGACTGCTAATCGATGGTAAACAAATAGAAAGAGTTTCAAAATATAGGTACCTGGGCTGCTGGCTGAGTGAAAACTGGGATCCGGAACAGGAAATCAGAGTGAGAATAGAAATAGCCCGCAGTGCTTTCATTAAAATGCAAAAAATGTATACCAATTATGTATACCTGGGTACGTCCTTAAACTACGTCCACAAGAGAGGTATGGGCATTGTGAATGTCATCTCGCTCTGTGTGGTAGGGCACAGCACAGCGGATGTCATTCCAGATCTAGAGCAGAGCCCAACTGGGGAAGTACCTCCACCTTACAGAAAATCGCAGCCAAATAACACTTAGACCCTACTCATAGTGTTGTGTTCCTGCCGGTGAGTAAGATTGCCAGAGCTCAACGAGGGGTGGGAGGGGGTTAGGGTCGGCAACGCGCATGTAACTCCTCTGGAGTTGCAGGCGTACATAGGCTACGGATACTGCTTACCATCAGGCGGACCATATGCTTGTTTGCCACCGATGTAGTATAAAAAATTAATAAATGAATAAAATAAAATAATAAAAAAACAATAAAAATATTAACTTAAAACTAAGATGGAGACTAGTAAAATGCTATGTACTATCCATATTTTATTATGGTGTTGAAACATAGACCCTGAATATAAAAATGGAAAACAAAATAGAGGCCTTCGAAATGTGGCTGTACAGGTGAATGCTGAGAATATCATGGACCGCACGAATAACTAATATAGAGATCCGAAAAAGAATGAAGAAGAAAAAGGAAGTACAAGCCACATTTAAGCGAAGAAACATTATATATTTTGGACATCTACATAGACATGAAAAGTATAAACTGTTGAAAGTTATAATAGAAGGAATAAAACCGGCCAAGAGCATGTCGGGCCACGCTCAGTGTAGGGTTCCGTAGTTACTCTTCCGTCACAATAAGCTAAACTGGAGCTTAAAGTATAGTAAATTGTTAACCAAGGGATGAAACGGTACCTTTCACGCGAGTTAAACAAATAGGCAAATTTGCATAATCAGTACCTAATTAGGTAAAGTAAGTCTTTTTACTATGAAGGGGGAACTTTTTGCGATAACTCAAAAACAGCTAAACTGAGCATGTCCGCTATAGTTTTCATATAATGTATTTCTTAAGCTCTACTTCCACGATTTTTTTCATAATTTTTGGACCTATGGTTCAAAAGTTAGAGGGGGGGGACACAATTTTTTTTTCTTTCGGAGCGATTATCTCCAAATATATTCACAGTATCAAAAAATGTTTGTTGAAGACCCCTATTAGTTTAGAAAGACCTTTCCAACGATACCCCACACTGTAGGGTTGAAGCAAAAAAAAATAACCCCTACTTTACGTGTAGGGGAGGTACCCTCAAAAAAATTAAATTTTTAGATTTTATTGTACGACTTTGTCGGCTTTATAAATTTATATATCCATGCCGAATTTCAGCTTTCTAGCACTAACGACCACGGAGCAAAGCCTCGGACAGACAGACAGATAGACGGACATGGCGAAACTATAAGGGTTCCTAGTTGACTACGGAACCCTAAAAATAGAGGGAGAACGGGGAAGGGGAAGAAGGAGGATAAACTGGCTCGACAACATCAAAAAATGGACAAACGTCATGGACGCGGCCACGCTAACAAGACTGGCCAAGCATAGAAAAGACTTTGCAAAGGTGGCCGCCGACGCCCGCTAGGGAATGGAAGAAGAAGATGGAATGAAAAATGACGAGTTACGAATTTTTTTTCAAACAAAATGTATGGAGCACGAACAAGAAATCATTATTACTCAAGAACCGCTAAACAAACCGTAAAATCCTGGCAGGTGGTTATACTACAAATTATTTGTGTTTTTTTGGCATACTACATATATCCGTCACGGGTGCGGTTTTTTTTTTTAAATCATTAATTGTTTCTATGGAAAAAGCACAAAAACTAAAGTCAACAATTGGGTACTTGACACAGGAAAATCAAGATCGTTTGACATTATTTACAAAAAACTATCAAGTAGCCAATTTAAGATTTTTTTAGGTGTGTTTATGCTAAGTTATAAGTTTCAGACGATTTGAGTTGAAAATAGTAGAGTTATGATTTTTTTTTTTCAAAAAAAATGTATGGCGCCGGAACAAAATATCAAAATATCTCAATAACCACAACAAATACAGTAATATCCTCGCCGATTGTGATTTTTGGCATACTTCATATATCCGTCACGGGTGCGGTTTTATTTTTAAAAATCATTAATTTTTTTTAGGGAAAAAACTCACAAACCAAAGTCAACTTTTTAAGATTTTTTTTCATTGAAATGGGTTTTGTCCAGTACGTTTACGCTAAGTTATAAGTTTCAGACGATTCAATTCAAATTAAAAATAGTAGTTATGATTTTTTTTTTCAAAAAAAAATGTATGGAGGCGGAACAAAAAATCTAAATATCTGAAGAAACGCAACAAATACGGTAATATCCTCGCAGACGGTTATTCTACGAATTTGTCGTACAGACCGTAACGGTTCTTGAGTAATAATGATTTCTTGTTCCTGATCCATACATTTTTTTTTAAATTCGTAACTCGACATTTTTCATTCCAAATCGTCTAAAATTCATAGGTTACCATAACAATGCTGGGCGAAACCTATTTCAATAAAAAAAAAACATAAAAATAACAACTTCGGATTCTATGCCAATGAGAGCCGGATTTCGTGACGAAAACACAGAATAAAAATTTGAAATGTTATATATTTACGGGTCTTGATTTCACGTTACAGTAGTTAGGGAACTATTTACAAGTAGCCTTACCACGTCTTTGACACTGACATATTCGCTAACGTCGCTGGCACTAATATTATGCAAGTACGAGCAAAACGCACAGCAGGTGCTTTTGGTAACTAGCTACCTGCCGGCCGTGACTCTTATTTATCTATTTTAAAGCATGGCATTTATAATTCTACTCCTCACTTTATTATATTTAAATCGCTGCAAAGTTAGCTCAAATGGACTCTTGACATCCAGACTTACGAGTAGAGCACTTAAGGCACGCTCACACATTAGTCGCATGCGCATGCTTGAATTGCTTGTCAAGTAATTCGTGGCTTGAACTATGTGAATTATGTATGTCACTCGGTTCAGCGGATACATCAAAGGGGCATGTTGCAACGATTCGTCCTCGAGGAATCCTTCGCAGGCTGCCATACAATAGCTCTTTTAGATGCAGTCAAATACAACTAAAGAGTTTAAGTACTAAAATGACACAGGACAGACATGACCCGAACAATCGTTTGGTTTATAGAAAGTATCATGATACATGTATCATATATATATATATAAAGTATATTTAGTGTATTATATTAAAATGACATGATATCATAACTTCGAAAGCGGGCTAATTTCGAAAATGGCAAATATCTATAATAAAACTCTTGCGGCTTGATTCTAATTTTATTTAATATACGTCTAACATTAGATCTTGATACGATATGGATCGGATCTGTCAGTGTCAAAAGTGACGTTTTTGTTTGAAGAAACGTCACTTTTGACATTAACAGATCCGATCCATATCGTATCCAGACATAATATTTAACGTTTAGGTATTAAAATTAGAATCAGGCCGCTACTTACGTTACTGCAACGCCAAGGCATCTTGCATACCGTCGCTACAGTAGAGTGCTTCTAGTTTAGTAAATATTTGCCATTTTTATTATTACCCCGTTTTGGAAGTTACCCCAATACACCTTAGTGGTGCCTAAGTGGTACTTTCGGAGGAAACGTTTAAATTTCAAGACAAAAATCAGTTTAACCCAACCAACCATCGAATCGAATACCTTAGTTTAATATACTGTCTCTATGATTTGTATGGCAGCCGCCGTTAAAAGCCCACGAATTCGGAGCTGCGCCGGAGTGGAATTTTGCGTGCATCCTGCCAACGTCTTTAACATAACCCGTTGCTTACCCAACCGGTAGATGGAAACGTTTATGCCTAGTTTTCAGAGGTTCACGGCTAACTTGGCCTATTAGATTGGCATCTACTGGTCTCGAAATATCCTTAAAACTATTTCTCCTCTGGTTTGCGTAAGTATAAGAGAAAAGTGGACGAACGTTTCTCCATACAAAAGTAGTCCCCATTTTCCTCTCACGTACTTTTCAGCTTTTTTTTTAATTTGGACACTTTATGTTAATTCTACTCAGAATCACGAGCTCTTTGGATCGTAAGGCTAGGTTCACACGGCGTTAATTTTTCCCATATATCGTATAGATACAGGATTTTATCACACACACACACACACACACACACACACACACACACACACACACACACACACACACACACACACACACACACACACACACACACCCATGTTTGTGAATGTTTTCCCGTCTGTACCAGTGTATACCTGGAAATTACACATATATTATGTTGCAACACTTCTATCAGGGTTACCTATACAGTTTCCATTTTATGTTCTAAATATACGACTTCAGATCAGGATATATTAACTGGAAGCCGATTCTACTCGTATTTATGAATGTTTTTTTTTATATATATACTGGGGATCATCTTACACAGATCGACCTAGCCTCAAACTAAGCAAAGCTGGTACTATGAGTATTAGCGACGATATACATACGTATACGAGTATAGATAAATACATACTTATATACATAGAGAACACCCATGACTCAGGAACAAATATCACTCAGAATAAATGAATTAAAATCTTTATTTTCGGGCAACTATTGGCCGGTGGCCCCCAGATATAAATACCTTAAAACTAGAATACATATTATTATAAAATATACCTTAATCAAACTAAAAACACACTATTATGACTGCGATGCAGTTCGCAACCCCGCAGTGTCAGGGCGGAACCGCCAGAACTTGACACTCTTCGGCCAAAACTCGTCATTGGTAATTTAGCTAAACAATTTGTTTTTATCTTGTTATGATACAATACGACCACCTCACAGCGCATGTCACACCAATTCCACCAATCAGCGTGACCAATTGTCAAGATTGTATCAAAACAAGGTCAAAACCACATAACGAATGAGTAAATCCGAATCGGCCTCCAAGATGTAACCTGATGATATTTGCATTCTCAACCGTTATTACCTTTGATGTCTTAACTATAGACAAGGATAACTGGATTTGCAAACATATAAACTGAATACGTGCATATAAGTAGGTACATTAGCATTTTCTGCATTAAAAGGACCTTAAAGTACTAGCAACCGTCCCAAGTTCTAGTCAAGGTACAACCAAAGCTAACAGAAAGTAGAACTTATTATATTTTAACATTTTAAGTCATAAAATAGCTCCTCTTTATGGAGTGAAACATGTTGAGCAAATTTTGACTTAAAATATGTGACTGATCTGTTTTAGGAGTCCGCAGCAAGCTCGTATTTTAAAACGACTAGCTAGATTGCTCTGAAACTTTGTACTTTCAATAGGATAATGTATATCTTTTTTTTTAGTCAGGTAATTACAAAAAAAAAACTAAGCTTATTTACTAAGTATCGTTAAACCTGTCAGGTTTGTCTCGATACTCCATTCCGTAGTAGATTTTATACGAAAATGAATTATCTTAAAAGCTTCAGGTTCTGTACCCCTAGTGTAAATAAATTCGATTTCGAAACGTGACGTACGCGTTTGCGTTTAGTCTCATTTTGTATGTGATTTAGAAAAAGCGCGCCAAGCGGGACGTTTTGGAAACTCAAAATCCTATACAAAATGAGACTTAACGCAAACGCGTTCGTCACGTTATGATGTCGATTAAATTTACACTAGGGGTACAGGTTCTAAGCCTGTAAATAGTTTAGCTTCAGATACCATAGTTATAAAAATACACAGAATTTAGGTTTTTCATACAAAACTTGTTTTTAATTTATTTTGTTTATTTTATAAGCTGGAGCTATATTAACTAATTAAAAGCATAGATATATCTCATGTCATTATGTTTCGTTACAATCCAACACGTACTTTTAAAATAAGAATGAAACTCCGTTTGTATGGGAAGGTAAAATTCGGCCAAGCTTACTGCGGACTCTTAAGTCTCATTTCTGCCGTTGCCCTGACGTGGCAACCAAGCCTACCGCTAAGGCGAATTTCTTTTTTTATACTACGTCGGTGGCAAACAAGCATACGGCCTGCCTGATGGTAAGTAGTCTCCGTAGCCTATGTACACCTGCAACTCCAGAGGAGTTACATGCGCGTTGCCGACCCTAACCCCACCCCCCTCGTTGAGCTCTGGCAACCTTACTCACCGGCAGGAACACAACACTATGAGTAGGGGTCAAGTGTTATTTGGCTGTGGTTTTCTGTAAGGTGGAGGTACTTCCCCAGTTGGGCTCTGCTCTAGATCTGGAATGACATCTGCTGTGCTGTGCCCTACCACACAAGGCGAGATGACATTCACATTGCCCATACCTCTCTTTTGGACGTAGTTTAAGGACATACCCGGGTCCAAAATTAATTTCAAACCTTTAAGGTCGCAGGTTTGAATCCCGGCTAGTGCCGATTAGTTTCTTGTAACTTGTAAGGAGGGTCACATGACAGATATCAGATTCAAGTAGATAATTTAGTAAAAAGTAAGCCTCCTAAGTAAGTAAGGCTCCTAGGGATAGATTCCTTCTAGGCACAGTGAGCCGTGGCATAAACCCAGGATAAAGTTAGGAAGATTAGTAGCTAGAATTACTAATATTACTGTAACACTTAATCAGCGTTAAAGTTGTGCAAGTAATATCAGTCACAGCCCAGAATCAAACCCGCGGCTAATCGAGACCATACCGAGCCGATTACATGCACGAAATCCATTGCTGGATTAATCAATAAACGAAGTAAGTAGTTGCGTAGGATACCACGTCTAGGGCCTTTAGTCAGCATTTTTAAATAAAGAAAGAAAGTCAAATAATTTATTGCCACTAGTAAAAATATAAATGTGTCCAAACAAAATGAAAAAAATCTTAAAACAAAAACTTAACAAGTATTTACTTACTTTCAAAAGGGCTCGCGGTCGTGTCCGTGATTCGTGAACCCGTAGCCGTGCGCCCGGTTTCGTGATTCACGGCAACGGTTTTCTGGTCCGTTCCGCACGTGACATTCGGCTACGTGAAATTAGGGTACGTGAATCCGTGTAGATCCGTGTAGGCGTGATCACGGCTTCACGTATCTTAAGAACACGCCGGTTCGGTCCGCCCGCGACGTTGAGTGAAGATACGATGCGGTCTCTAAGAGCTGCGAATAAATATTTATCATGAATTTTTTATTCATAGCTCTAATTCCGTTTCATTACTTTTCAATTAAAATTTATTTCCAATAGTAAGGCTTTTAAATATTAATGAGTAATAAATGAAAAGAACCAAACATTAATTACAATGAATAGCTACTTTAATAAACGAGTTGCTAAAATAATACAACAACACTGTGTGTCAGGAGACCAACTGTGATGTCAGGAGTAACTAATGACAATGAATGTGAGTTCAAAATTCTAAACTGCCCCCTCCTGATTAAATAAAAAATACCACGAATTTATAAAACAAAACAACGCGGTCACTTCTTTCAATTTCACGAATAAAAGGTAAAGCCCACAGCTACTTATGTATATTGTTCGTTTAATTTTAATAAGTCGCTCGCAAATCTTATTATCTTTGTCTGCACGTGCAACTGCACTTCTTATCAACAAAAAAAAAACCCGGTATGTTGGCTTAGCTTGTTAGTCATACAATAAAACGCTCTAACAATAATATGTCATTATTACCTTCAATCTAGAAATAAACAGTACTCTTTAATGTGCCGAAAGTCCGAAACTGATAAGAACTGCAACCGCGTACTTTTTTTCCGTGGCCCCGTACATGTGTTTTTGTTGAATTTGTTTACCTGTATTACCTTTATCATACCTACCGAAGATTTGCAGAAATTTACCCTTATGTTTCTTTGGATTAGGATTGCCTTGTTTATATTTAGGCTACGTTATATTCTTTGATAGTAGCAAGCTTTTACAAGTATGTTTCATTCATTTCATTAATACTTAACAGAAAAAAATGTCTTCTCTTGATTTAATAATGACAACCAGTAGCACAGCGTTGCTTAAGTTCATAATTATAATGATACTTACTAGGGAGTTTTACACCTTATATGTATATTAGTGCTATGCAACGAGCAGGTCGTTAGTTTTGACTATTAATCATTAGCTGTTATACAAAAAACAGGATAACCCCATAAATTATTTAGATATAACCATTATATTCAAATCGATGCAAAAAATACAATTTAAGTTTAATTCACACGTAAATGTTTGTCCGACGAACGTCCCGTATTCAATATACTAAGTGGTAACTCAATTCAATAATACCTAGTCCTTATTTATTTTTCTCCCGGGCGTGTCGAACGTACGCGACGTGCGATAAGTACCTATCCAACGGAACCGAGCACGAAGCTCCGCACACGAACGCAGGTACGGGCTACGTATCATGGCGTGTCACGGTCACGGCGTGTCACGTGAATCCGGTCGCGAACGCAGGTACGAGGTACGTAATTTCACGAACACGGCGTGAAATTCGTGATCTTAGTACCGCCGGGTTTAAGAACCCGTAGCTACGGATCGGCGTGTATCACGGATATCAGGAGCCCTTTCAATGAAGACTATAGCGAACGTGATCGGTCCAGCCGTTTTTGAATTATTGCACAAAGTCTTCTCTTCTTAGTAAACGGACGTACAATTATGCATATAATGTACATGATACTTACAAATAGCCCCTGTCTAATAGCTTATTCTGACAGAATAGTAACTACGGAACCCTTCACAGAACATGGCCCAACATGCTCTTAGCCGATTTTCCGGTAAGAATTCACCCAATGAAGAAGAAAATGCCAAAAATGTATTTGAGTCGTATTTATTTATACCGTTTTATATCGCGCATTTTGTAATGTTTTAAAGTACCTATCTTATTTTGTGTTAAAATTGAAGTAATTAAGAACGTCAAACCTAGATTAACTTGCTTTAGATCTTCAGACAAAACACCGCTGGGCGTAAAAATTAATCATTCCATTGTTACAAGCTAAACGATTTAGGAGTTGCGTCAGGACAGACAACTGCACAAGCTAGCGTGGGACACTCGAACCTTGGACTGAAAACTTAAACCGATTATACAGATTACTAATATAAATTAAGCATAAACTTAGAAACTTCTTAATCGTATTATGGTTGTGTTTATTGTGCGCGATATGACATGAGCACTACTCGCGCTCGTCTCTTCGTCACTCGGCTCGCGATAAATATAATATGTATGATGTCGTATTATGCGAAATAAGGCTGATAAGCGTGACTATTAATACGTGTAATTATAGAGATATGATTTTTATCGTTTATCCATTCCCGCGTCAGCGCGTCACGCGCTACGAGAAAACTTGTTAGAAAGTGACGTCCACGGTAACAGACGACAAAAGCTCAAACTTAGGGCAATTTTTATCATTCGATTTGTATATCGTCGATTATATTATTAGAAAGTGACGACCACTACTTATTCTAAGTCCGTCCCTCAACACAAGACTATTTTGGGTAGATTTTGTTTTTCTCCGTCTCTGTTCAATCACGGTTACATGTACTTACTAGCTTACTTTACCGTTATTTTTCCTACAATACCAATCGTATCGTTTCATATGTGTGTGGTGGTCAAAAATCGTGAATTCAAACCTCAGTTACCGTGTACGTGTAGAGTAGAAATAATCGTTCGTCATTTCTTCCTACAACTCCCCGCTATCTTAAAGAGCGTTTCAGTTATCTTAATTCTGTGAGGTTGTCACGCAGTCTGCTTCTTTCTGTCCCATCCTCTTCTTCAAAATTGTACAACAAATCTTTTACCTTTCAAGCAGTTCGACTCTGGAACTCCATACCTTCAAACATTAGACGCGCTCAATCTCTTGCTGTATTCAAAAAAACTACTTAAAGAACATTACCTATGTTGCTGTTATATATTGGTATATTTTTGTTTGTCTCTGATATATTTATTATGTATGTATGTTTATGTATGTATATTTTATTTTCTTATACGTGTATTTTTATTGACCTAAATTGTGTGTGAAAGTAGGGTTCATAACGTTTTTTTGCAACACCTACTCTTTTTGATTAATTGTTTTTTGTTTTTCGCTATCCAAAGGTTGTCTGGAAGAGATCGCTCTTTAGCGATTAAACCGCCTGTTGTCTGCATCTATCGCTAATCAATTGTTTTTCTTTAAGCTGTATATTTTACTGAGGTGTGCCAATAAAGAGTATTCTATCTATCTATCTATCTATCATTCTAGAAAAACATTAAAAAATTATCATCACAGACAAGAGGTCAAAACTTGTGAACTAATAGTGTTAACAAAGCTAGTTCACCACAATTATTACGTTAGATGACCCATTACGATACGTTTTATAGTTCACTCGCAATGAATAGCAAACGGCCGGTGTTATGCTCTACGAGTCAGGTGCCAATGTCATGTTGGGTAACCAGCAATGAATACATGCGGACGCTATTCCGTTTTGTTTTTTATCAAGTGACATGACCGTCATACAATCGACTACGGAGTGTTTTTAGTAGATTACTAACGTAAGATGAGATTGTTTTTTTTAATTTATTTAGAACACAAACAGTCACATATACAAATGGATTTGAAGTACAATGTAGAGTACTTAACATACTTAAGAATCATAGACCTGGAGGTTCATTATTAAGTACATAATGATGAGATGGGGTAATAATAACATAGTTTATTTTACTCGAGGCAAGACAACAATACGAGTATGACGATTACATAAAGTGTTATTCTGGCCCCGGTGTTCATCTTACCGCATCTCACCTTATGATATTTCTCCATATTACAAAGGATAAGAAACATTACAACAGAAAAACAATTACATATTTGTGGCTTTCCACAAATAAGGATCTTTATGTTCCATGAGCAGGACCCTTTTGTGATGGAAAATCCTTATGCTGTAACATGGCAAACCTGCATGGTGCAGCCATGACGCGCACTGGCCGGTGATGAAAAAACTATGCCAGTGTCGCTTATCTTTTGTTTTTCCATAAAGAAAAATCTCGACAATTTGTAGACGAATAGCACAACTCAGAATAATTTAATGTTATTTACGACAAAGTACGAGAAAACCACCTTTTCATACAAAGGTATAGTTTGACACAACTTGTTGTATATCAACCACAGCTATGCCCCTACGTTAGATTTTTTCGAATTTTTATTTATTATAAGAGTTAGAAGCACTTGAAAATTTGTATTAAACTCGCTCCTAATTTTTACAATAATCCAAATAAAAATAAAAAGTCAAACGTAGGAGCATAGCTGTGGTTAATATGCATCAAATTATGTAAAAATATTTTCTATAATGTTAATATCCACAGAGGAAAACGGGGACTACGTTTGTATTGAGAAACAGCCGTCCTCTTTCCTCTTAAAGCTTAAATGCTATATTATTGAAAATTAATAGTTAATGGGCTGGCTCTAACGCAGGTAAGATTTGTATAATTGTATTCTGTTTATCTTTAAACCTAATCCAAGTCTTATTTGTACGTTACTGGTCCATCCACATCCCCTATTTTTTGCCTGATATGTTAATATCCTAAAGAAATCCGCATGCTTGGCGAAGACATCACCTCCTGCCCTAGCGGGGAAACTAGGCATTTTGGCTTGAGTTTTTCTTAACAAAAGATCAACACTTTTATCAATTAAAACGATATCTACATAAATTTCAAGAAAATTATAAGTACCAGCTTAGATTCAAAGCCACGATCTCCGGGTAACTTTTACGATTTGACTTTTTTGTTGGTCATTTAGTAGGTACTATATATATGTCAACAGCAAAATTTTATTTGCCTAAGTGTAGCCATATAAATAAACAGACATTGACTTTGAGGACAGGACAATAGTGTGAATTTGGAGACCTCGAGGCATGGACGCGATCTAATTACCTATGGGTGCGAATTCAACTCACACTCACACTAAAAAAACAAGGCATAACTCTTAACGCCGTGATACAAGAGCGATTTTTGCAGATATTATTTTGAAAGGTTTATCTTATATTTAGTTAATAAAACTACAGGCCAATTCGAGTTTTAGTTATTCGATCTATTTCTGATGTGATACTGATCTGTCAGTGTCAATAGTGACGTTTTTGCTTGAAAAAATATCTCTTTTGACACTGACAGATCAGTATCATATCGGAAACAGATCGAATAACTAAAACTCGAATTGGCCTACTAGTGATACCGCATTAACGTGATGTTTGCCTGTTATAGAAGTTTTTCAATGGGTCAAGTACATTTGTTTTTTGCCTGATTGTTACAAGAAAAAGGGTTTATGCTTTTCTATTTACTGTTTTATTATCTCTATTCGTATTTAAAAAAGAAATGATGAAACTATTTATCGCTATTTAGAGCAGAAAATACAGTTGTCGCTGCCTTTTCAACTGTTAAAATTATCAACAAAAATAAAACGTATAAACTAGCGTTTAATATTCCTCTGTTAAGTGTTTCGGTTTGACCAATAATAAAGAATTCCCATTCTTTAAAAATAAATTAGAATGGAATTTGGTTCAACCTCTCCAGTTTTCGGTTTGTTTTATTAAATTACGAATAGATTTAATCTACAAAATGTATTTATTTATCAAACTGACACAAACAAATAATTTAATAAATATGTACAGCTAACACGAAGTCGAGACTAAGTCCAGGGGACTAAATACAAGACTTACCAACAAGATGCATAGAATACCTACAGATCTCATACCTACCCACCTTGCCCACCTTGTCGTGGTGGAGGGGCTTAGTAGCCGTGGCTTGGTCTCCCACGGTGAAGCGAAGAGGCAACCAGGGCCGGCCTGTTTGAGGTGCTGGCTGGCCCGAGGAGGACGCTCCAAGTGGGCTTGATAAGCCCGCTTGTGACGCGTTGGAGGTGGACCGTCGAGGAAGAGGAGTGTCGGTATTGCGGTTAGCCGTTCTCCCTATCCTCGACGGCCGAGGTGGGATCGCAGGGGAAGAGGCGTGATGGTATCACGATGCGCCACTCTCCCTATCCCCTGCGACCTCGGCGGGGCCGTTCCGCTGTAGCGGCGTTGGTGGGGCTGCAGAGGAAGAGGAGTGTCGGTGTTACGGTGTGCCGTTCTCCCTGTCCTCTGCAGCCGAGTTGTGGTTTGCGGCAGAACCATGGACCTCATCTGCCGCCGGGCGCTGGGGAGTTTTCTGGCGCCCGTGGCCTCCTTGTGGCGGGCTCGGGGGGGTCCGCTACACTGCAGGACGGAGGCCGAGGAGGAAGGCGCGTCGAACCATCTGGCGCGCCTCGCGTGAAGGGCCTTCGGGCATCCGCGAAGTAGCCGCTCGCGGGCGGCTGCCGCCGGTGGGGTCGCGGATGAGTACGCAAGTGTTCCCGTAACCCCACCAATAAGGCGGCGAGGTGGCATATGGGGGGTTTTTAGTGGGTATACCGTGGGCCTCATTAGCCTAGACGGGAGTCCCACATAACCACTCGGGTCACCCCCCGCACCCGGGTGGTATGCGGAATGCATTTTCCCCCCTGGAAAAAAAAAAAAAAAAAAAAAAAAACAAAGAATATAAAACAAATAACCTTGTCTTGTTAATTATAACTTCTGAACATTTTTTTGAACTGAATTGAACTCAATGTTTCATTGGCCATAGGCGTTTCACAATTTTAAGCCGCTCCTATTGTTACCTACTTAGAAATACATTTGAGACCTTTATATTTTGTGTTATTTCTTTTAATATACACACATTTATGCGGCGCTTCGCGTTGGCTACACTAATTCTTATCGGAACAATTTTCCCCGTTT
The DNA here is from genome assembly GCF_033807575.1 of Cydia pomonella. Classification (NCBI taxonomy): domain Eukaryota; kingdom Metazoa; phylum Arthropoda; class Insecta; order Lepidoptera; family Tortricidae; genus Cydia; species Cydia pomonella. The sequence goes on from NC_084712.1 coordinate 17,859,388, forward strand.
CCCTGTATCTCTCATTGAGATGTGTTTCTTGCGATGAATCCATTATAAGCGCATTGTCGGTGGAATCGAAAGCTGCGCGCGCGCCGGCAGCTCTCTAGAAAGCTCCAACCGGTCGCGGCATGCGCGGTGCTGTCGGTGAAGTTGACACGCATGTAAAATAGAAACACTAATAAATTATAGATATACTTGAAATCAAGTATAGTAACAAATATAGGTACGTAGGTTAATATTAAAACCTACATAAACTCTAATAAAATTCTATGCGATAATACTGCATGGCTGTAATCAGCAGATAATACCACCGTTTTCTTATGGGCGATAAAAAGAGCAAGTAAAAAAGCTACCGTTCTATATCCATGGATTAAGTCCATTATTTAAGGCAAATTTAATTTAATTTAAGGCAAGGTTACAATACAATACAAAACCTCTTTATTGCACAACCTCAAAATAACATTTACAGAGAGACATACATAATACATGAAGACAGAGGTGACAACAGGCGGTCTTATCGCTAAAAAGCGATCTCTAACAGACAACCTTTAGGTAGCGGAGAAGTGTTAATGATAATATTAATTTCTTTAGGAAATATTTGACAAATAAATAAAATACAAATACATTTATTTTCCAAAATGACATGACATGAAACATTAGTAATTAAATTAAAATTAAGTATAGAGTATGTACAACAGCTTCTTAGACCAAACATTATCCGACACCAATAACGTAAAAATCATGTGAAACGGTTCTTACGTTGTAGAAGCGTCGAATACAAAATAAGCACCTCGAATGCTAACTTAGAAAATGTTTGTTTTATATGGGAAAGAAACTACTATTTACCAGGTGTTATAGACGCTATAGTGAGATGTGCTCATACATAACGAGTATATCTAGCCGTCGGAATAGGAAGTCACATTATGCTGTTATATTGTTATGGCACTAGAACGAGATCGTTGGAGGAAATTATGGAGTTTTTAGTAGGCTGTTATACTTTAGGAAAAATTGCGTAATTATGTGCCAAGTATACAGGCAGCCAGTTAGAAGTACCATAAAACCAGGTAATAGTCCAGTACTTCAACTACATACGAGTACATATGGTCTACGAGATCGACGTGTAAGGGATTGTGCACAAATCACACGAGGTTTTTTCGGCTACATTTTTTTTTTTAAACAAACAGCCTTTTATCAATATATCTAAAGTAAATGAACTAAAAATAGGTCTAAAGTTACGCACTTATAAATTACCGGTTTAGTTGTGTACTACATGCAAGTAAAGTAAGAAAACATACAAAACTATGAAAAATATGACTGGAACCAAATTGATCAATTTCTAGAAAACAAAATTTGCCGAACTTTGTTCTTGAACACGGACAAACTATGAACAAAAATATCTATATCGTTAAGAGATTCATTATACAAATAACAAGTGCGCCTAAAGAAAGAGTTTTGACCGACCCCTCCCTCATGGTGATATTTGATGAGGTTCTTGGCTACCCCCCTCCTCCCCCACATAACCTCACGTGTATTTTTTTGAATTTCTTTCATTCAACCTGATTTTATGATAAATAGTATTGTATATTTATTATACTTATTACTCGTATAAATTTATATTTTTTCTTAGTTTCGTTCACTATAGAAAAATACACGTGAGGTTTCCTTATATCCCCCCTTCCCCAACGTAATCACTCGTGATTTTTTAGGATTCCGTACCCAAAGGGTCAAACCGGACCCTATTACTGAGACTCCGTTTGCCGTCCGTCCGTCCGTCCGTCTGTCACCAGGCTGTATCTCATGAACCGTGATAGTTAGCCAGTTGAAATTTCTACAGATTATGTATTTCCGTTGCCGATATAACAACATAATACTAAAAACAGAATAAAATAAATATTTCTTTCCAATCTCGAGGTTCTCATCCAATCACCGAAGTTAAGCAACGTCGGGCGGGGTCAGTACTTGGATGGGTGACAGTTTTTATAGATAATAGTACGGAACCCTTCCTGTGCGAGTCCGACTCGTACTTGGCCGGTTTTTTGTGACCCCTATTAATGAAATGGAAATTCTTTACCGTAGTCACCAAAACATATAGTTATGTATTTTTAATACGTTCCGCTCTAGTGGACAGCGGCGGTTATTTATCAGCAAAGTCAACGACCTGTAGCTCACAGTCCACCCATGCAGCCTGCACCTTTCCAAGTGCAAGGTGACTTTCACTCGACACGTTTGCATTTTCGATTTTACTTATACCTGTATGGTTAGGACCAGTAGCCTATGTAACGTCAGCATCAAACGTAGCGGATGAATACCAACTAAGAGAGCTTTACGACAGTCAGCGACATAATAAGTTTATGTTAACTACATATATAAACCAACAAATAAATATAATAATAATTATAATTGTAACTTTAATACTAAGTAAAGAAATATTTTGTTACTGAAACCTTTCTTTTCAGTTTCTTTCCTGTTTACATATGTACTCCAAATAACAAAACATTACAAAACTCAATTTAAGGTGCAACCTGACAACAAGCTGACATTCTAAATTAGCATTTACCGTAAGCAACAAAATGTCTGACTTCGTACTTACATTTTTGTGCGACAAATATGGCAAATGTTGCTGTTTCAACGTACAAAATTACCTTAATTAGTGTTTTTTTATTGTAAAGCTAAATTACAGAATTTGTCAACAAAATAACCCCTGGAGGCGTAATCTGATAGTAAAAGCAGGTTATGAATTTGATCTATTATGGATATGATCTGTCAGTTTTAAGAGTAATTTTTCTAATTGAAGAAATGTCACTTTTGACACTGACATATCAAAGGCTGTCCCGTTAGTCATGCCGTTTTAAATACAGCAACCCTTTCAGCGGCGGTATCATGGTTCCATTTTTATCACTTGTCACTATGCCCGTCACTTTCGCGCTTACATACTTGTTAGAACGTGACAGGTATAGTGACAAATGATAAAGAGCCGACCATCTTAGCCCTACAGAAGGAGAGGAGTCAATAGCTGTAGAATTTTCTGTAGATTACAGAAAACATAATATAAAAATCTAAGGATATATTTTAAATATTCCACCAGCTATGACTTGGATGTTTAAAACTTTATTATATTATGTATTATTTTTGTCACTAAAGAACCATTCATTATTTTAAATAAGGCTATTTTATTAAATATGTATATGCTTAATTTTTTTTATGAATTACCCAAAAATAAATAAAAATATAACTTATTTAAACCATCTCAATATTTATTTATGGAAAATGATTTTAGATATGTTTCGCACGGCAAACTTTAAATTTAAAACCTTAGTTAAACTAAACTTAGATCATACGCGTTATTTTTTATAAAATCATTATCAATTAAAACAGAACGTTATGAAAACTCCGATAAAACTATAAAACACTAAGAACACCCGAAATTATGGCTTCTAAGCATCATATAAAACCATTTTTTATCAAACAGAGACGTCTGCAAGCGATGATACTAAAAAAATTATATGAAAGAATAAAATGGAAAAAATGCTTCTGGTAGTACCCTTGAGTAAAAATCATATAATACATTTAAATAATGATATATGTAATTTTAGTTACATACAAGTTTTCTTAAATATTCAAATTAGAATTTTCATTTAAACTAGAATATAAAGAACAATACTGGCAATAAGTATCATTGTAGCATTTTGAATATTTTGCGCCTTAATATTTTGAGCTATATCAAACTTTGGTTATTTTTACGTGGTTTATATTGAAAAATAGAAAAAGAAATTATGTAATTTACTTTTATTATAGTCTTTTTTATTTATTAAAACTATAAATTATCAATATTTTCTCCTAATGATATGATATAGTAAATTGTCCTTTATTTCATTTTTGGCGGCTGGTAAAACCCTAAAAATTACCTATTTTTCCTGTGATCTTTAGATAAATAAATAAATCCACAACTTTTGAGTCCAATTGGGTTGATGATTTCAAAAATTACTAAAACACGGGACACTCTTAAGATCATAGATATCATATCATATCCAATATATCCGTACCATAATAAATCCTGATTAAATTCATCACGATGTTTGAGAAAAATAGGTAAGTATAGAATTTCGTGAATCCATCTGTATATGCGTAATACGAGTTCCATACATTAAATAAAAATACGCCTACTTACCGTTTCCTTATTGTAGTTAATGCTATAATTTATTTTGCGTTGCGAATGGGCTTTAATTCACGCTCCGTTACGTAGATAGTAGATACCGTTATGTTTTTCGTTATCAATATCACTGAAAACAGATTGCACATCACTTTCCATTTTATTGCATTGTTGCATTGTGTCATATACTCGATAATTTATGAGTATTTGAACACAAATGCAATTTCTAGCCTTGTAAAAAAAATCACGCCAAAATACACAGAGCGTGCGTTCCGTGGTTCTCAGGTTAATTATAGGTGGTTACAGATATATTAACTGAGTACAAAACAAAGGTATTTCCTTAATCAGGCGCTAATAAATTTGCCCAAAATTTTAAACTGGTAACTGTAGTTTTTTCGAAAGGACTGGACTTAGCCAAAATTGTCTAACTATTACCTAACCTCGGTTTACCTTATGTATTATGATATAACATAATAAAACTTCGTAGTAATAATTGGTAGCGTGAGCAATCTAGATCAACATGATCGTATTATTGTTATTGTTTTATAATACACGCTTTTCCCTATTGTTCTACGAATTGTAAAAACGTATAAGTACATCGTAAAAGTCGGTGAGATTCATCTATCACACGTTTCTACGCTACAAAATAGAGAAATATTTTTAACATACTATTCCTTTGTACTCATGTCTTATTATAGGTGATTATCTTGTTATATGAATGAGAGAATTATATTTTCATCTACTCAAAGGTCGGTTACCCTTGTAGGTACTAAATATGTGTTGATTACGTGATTACTATATATTTAATTCGTATCATCCACGATGACGCTCAGATGTGTTAAATCTAACCCTTAATAACATGACATTACGACTCAAGGCACGCGTTGTCGTGAATGACGGGATGTATACTATGGCTGAAGTGATCATTAAAAACATAAATATAACGTTCGTCGTATAATTGCATAAATAAATTTTGAGACAAAATACAGCTTTCAATTCACATCCTACAACTATTTCAAAGAAGACTGAGCTAAATACGCATAAATACGCAAAATAAATCCGAAAAATAGACAAGTAGAGTCATGTTAAAACTTACTAGAATTTAACAGTAAATAGGTATAACCGGTCTTAAGCCCAACCCCGGCCAGTCCGGTTGTAACGGAACTAGGATCAAAACCATATTACAGGTTATGTTATGGCCTTATGGCATAAGCACTCCCAAGAATTATTGTACTTACTACATTTCAACGGTTTTGCAATGATTTTTGTCAGGATACTCATTGTGCTCAGAATCACTCACGAGTATGTCAGCGTCAAATTCCACGGACAGGATGGTATATAGATACTTTTGGCGCGTTGATTCATCGGCTTTTATTAATGCTGACTTTACTTCTCATCTGATGATGAGTGGTTTTGTTATTTTCCATTATTCTTCCACCCATTTTTCAGCCACTCTTTGTCCTAATCATCGGTACGTTTAGCTTAATACTTCGTCATTTCTTCGTATCTTAGACGTTTTGTATCTAGTCTTCCAACCACTTCTAGCCCAGCATTTTCTCATTCATACTTTCCATAAATAAAACGATCCCGAAAATGTGTATAAAAATATTGAACACTTTCTATTTTTAGAAACTATAGTATGAAGTGAAATTGATTCATCATTTCAAAATATTTAAAAAAAAACATAGTTATGGCATTACTTCGAACAATATTGTATCACTAGTTAATTATTTTATTAGATTTCGCGTGCGCAGATATGGTGACAGGGCTCCATCGGAGCGATTTCATATTCCCACAATTGTCTTTAAAAAAACATCTGTGAATGGGATTAAATAGAAACTAGATCGTTCCGCGATTGTTACCTTTTTTGCTAAGTTTGCATTATTGGTGAAAATTCTTATGTTTATCACGATAGCATTTAGCTCTCTTAGTATAAAACAGTTGGAGTTGAAATTAATAGTCCGTTGATGTAGCATTCGAAGTGTTGAAGCAAGCATAGGTTTCTTATGGATAGAAAACAATAACAGAAGGTCTGGTATTGTACCAATTTAACTAAACGTTGCAACGCACTCGTACACCCTTACCCAATACTGTGATGTCATACAACGCCCGCTAAGTGTTCATCTCTGACCTGCCGTCACAATTGGAAGAGGTGAGGCTTGTTGGGGTCAAAATACCATCATTGTTCTTAGACAATTGGGTTTAGAAATAATTTATTTAATAAGAGGCGTGGAGATCGTCCTTTTCACAAGCTTTTATTTAACTTGCCCTGTATGTGAGTCAAATCTTGGAAGCTAAATTTGACCCACTTCCCGATTTCTGATTGAATTAAAACTTTGCATATACATGTAAATCGGATGACAATGCAATGTTATGATGACATAGAGCTGATCTGATGATGGAGACAGGAGGTGGCCATGGGAACTCTGTGATAAAACAACGCAAATTAATTGTGTTTGGGGTTGTTAGAATAAAATTGTGTCGATGAGTGTTAGTTGGCTATGGAAAGAAAAGTACAGTCAGCGATAAAAGCTTGTACCAATAATTAATTTTTTACCATAAACTTATTACATATTACCTCGTGTTCATAGCGCACCAAAATAATTAAGTTTCCCAAAAGACACAATTTAGAATAAAGAATAAAAAAGCCGTGACATTGAAGACTACTGTGATTTTTTAATGATTTTAAATAAACTAAACATAATTCCGCATCATCATTACTAAACGATTAACACCTTATTTACCAAAATCGGCTCAATAGTTTTTACACTACGGTGGAAAAATCCTGTAAACGGAAAAAAACCAAGTGGAGAATCCATCTTTATAAGTTAATAAAAAAGTCAGGCGAGTTTGACGCCACACCGCATGCAATTGCTCCTGCCCATGTCGATGCATGATTATTGATTACCAAACACGGACGCGGCAGTTTACACTCTATGGTCACGCCTTTGCTCATAGAGTATAAGTGCTTCCTATTGTCACGTATGGTTACGTAAAACGAAGCGTTTTTACTTATTGACTTGTTATGAGTTTATGGCTTTTCAGTCACCCGTAATATGTAATCACTTACACCTTTAGGTTTAGTGTAATTACACTTTACTGTCATTTAGAAGTCGTCACGACTTCCCTTACCAAGGAAAAAGCTCTGCAGTGTTTCACGTTAGCAAATCTAGCCAGTAATTTTTTCTAGTAATAACTAACTATACCAATAGATAAATAGCTCAGTATTGCGATACAACGAGGAAATGCCGCCACCATCCTTGGTACAATGCCTTAAGGGCCCATTTCATATATAAGCTAGTTATAGTAATTATCTGTATATATCCATTATATATATTGTTATTATAAATAAAGAATCATTAATTGTATTAAGAACATTATGATTCAAATATGGAACTCAAACTCATGTACACCCCGCTGCAAAAGTACATATCCACTTTATGAAAGAATTCCATTAAGTTGATATGCACGTTTGCAGCTCGCTGTACGTACAGACACGTTAGGACCAACAAGTAGATATAGATATGTAAGTGCTAATTATATAGACCCATCTTAAACAATGCTGCAATAACTTGGCTTCAGATTGAAACTCACTATTATTCAACAAAATCATTAAAGCGAAGAACTTGAAAACTTATGACGCAACTGAAATCTTTAAAAAAGTAATGACATCGGCTTGAATGGGCCCGTACTAAAAAGGAGAGTATTACGAAACACGCGTATTCATTGTGTATGAAAATGGTCAGCTACTTGAGATAATTAGGGAGCGTGACTGATGACTTTGCTAAGACTTAAGAATTTAATAAACCTGTTTAAAATAAGAAGATAAATTCGACATCCCGTGAACCCGCGATAGTGGCCGCGGGTCACTTTTTACAAGTTTTTACATTAGTAGCTTTTATATAACTTGTTCTGTTAGTTAGCGTGGGTCAAATCTTGGAAGCTGCTTGGAAGCAATTTGGGTTTATTCATACTAGCTGTATAAGTAGTAATTAAAAGGAAGGAACATGCTTATAAGAGTGCTGCAAGGTAACTAGGCATCAAAGTCCATTTGGCCATATAGCAGAGGCTAGTATAAAATAAACCGAAAAATTACAGCGAATTTAAGTTTTTCATATAAAATTTGTTTTTGCTCTATTTTGTTAATTTTATAAGATGAAACTATATAAACTAATTACAAGCATATATATACCTCATGTCATTGTATGTGCAAAGTTTCATTACAATACAACACGTAGTTTTAAAATGAGAACGGAACTCCGTTTGTATGGGAAGGTGAAATTCGGCCGAGCCCGCTGCGGCGTCTTCATTTCATAAAACTTGAACATTTAATTTATGTGTCGTTTACCTATTGGCTTGTCTAAGTTTTTTCGAGATCGCGTGATTATATTTCTATTATATTTTCGCCTTAAAACTTTTTTATCGAAGCTGCATAAGATTCATTTATGCCGCTTTGATGATTTACCTTGTAATTAGTTGATTGCATATGTACTCGTATCATGTGCGTGTGAATTACAACCTTAATGTAAAATATCCCACAATAGAAAAGCAAAACGTAAATGTCAGTTGCCCCGCTGGAACGTTAGAAAGCCCAGGTTCGAGACCCGAGCCCGACTCTCACTTGATTGCTGGATGCACCCACACTTTCTACGAGCCAGGGAAACTGCAGTACCATATTAATGGCGACTACATTCAGTAATGATGGCAACCTGTATGTAGAGAACGGATTTTACTGACAACCAACCTCTTTATAATTTGAACGACTAGTTAGTTAAGTAACTAAGACTTGCAAAGCTGATGGTCCTGACTGCTAATTTTGGACTGGTTTTAGTTTGAAATACATATCCGTATCCATAAGTTTTTTTTACCTGAATTACACACTTTGGTGGAAGATGCAGGATTAGTGCCAAAAATGGTACAGTCAGCATCAATAGTAGCGGATGAAACAACGCCAAAAGTATCTGACATCCCGGATAACTTTTTCAAATATAGACAAATTTCTAAAATTCACGTTCAAAAGTATATCTTTTACAGTCTTAGTTGTTCTATATTAAAGACATTACTTTTTGTTAAGCTGTTACAGTATCTACATACTTATGAAGCGTTATTTGATCCGCTACTTTTGATGCTGACTGTACCACATTAATCCTTTTCTTTCATAGATCAGAAACCCTTAGCACAATATAAAATGTAGGTATCATGTAAGCTAAAATTAAAATTACACAAATTAAAATTCAGAAAAACAAAACGCGATCATAGTTAATGTACCGACTGACATATATTGATTAAACCATGTCGAATAGCACAATCGGATTAGGACAAACCTCGAAATCACTAGAACAGTCATGAAATTTAGTACGGTCACGTCTGAAAATATTGATACGAAAAAAGTGCCAAAAATATGTATACACGACTTTATTGCCCATATATTAAGAGTGTGTATACATATTTTTGGCATATTTTTCGTATCGATATTTCCAGACGTGACTGTACAATGTATATGTAAGTAAATTAAAGGTGGTATAGGTTATAGGTATTCGCGGGCTTGGTTTCCGCAACTCGACGTCCTATTTCGCGCCTATTTTGCGTGGTGGGTTGCCGGCACTACTCTTGCCAACCCAACTCTACCAAGAAGCCTAGCAGACCCTTGATTATTAAAGGTGGTAAAAACGAAGTTATTATGCCACATTTGTCAGAATTAGAATGTGCCTCTCTAAATATAAAAATAGCTGCCAATTTATCTCATTCACAAACTCCTGACGTCAGCATGACACAACTTTCGCGATATTTTTTCACACACTATATGTAATCGCTTTCACCGGGCGTGTAATACGGCAGTGATAAATACAAGGTTGTTAACTTTGCGGTCGTTACTTCGATTGTTTCGATCGAATTTTGTTTTAAGGTTGAAGAAAGTTTGTTTATTAGAGCGAGACAGTGAATATTTTCAATTATGTGTCGTTCCGGTTAGTTTCAGAATAATAACTTCGCTGTTTGGCCTCCTTCAATAAATAATAAGCGAAGCAGTTTTCATACCAATCGTAATAATAGTCTTAAGAATAAATTATCAAAATAACAACCTGAACAAATTTTAAATGAAAGTTTCTTGATATCAACGATTGTTTAAAATGCATAACATCATCCCCATATGAAACCTGTTTTGATCAAGAAAAATCAAAATAAAATTAGTCAAAAAGGAGAACCGGAATATTCCTTACACTCAAACATTGTTAAAACCATGAATTTTCTTAATATCTTCTCAAGTTTGATGACCGATCTGGCCTAGTGGGTAGTGAGTATATAGTAGTTTCCCTGCCTATGAAGCCAATGGTCCCGGGTTTTTATCCCGGTAAGGGCATTTATTTGTGTGATGAACACAGATATTTGTTCCCGAGTCATGGGTGTTTTCTATGTATACGAAGTATGTATTTATCTATACACGTACGGATATCGTCGCCGAATAGGTATAGGTACCCATAGTATACGCTTTGCTTAGTTTGGGGCTAGGTCGATCTGTGTAAGATTGTCCCCAAATATTTATTTATTATTCAATCAAAGGATTTCAAAGAATAAAATACCAGACGGTTAATTATTACCCTGATTGATTGTTTTAAAACCTGTTAGAGGTATATAACTAGGTGTTTAATTTTGATGTTGAAATACATGAGTTACAAGAATTCTATGAACACTGCTCGTTCATCTTCTGGGCACCCCAGAAAAGTGCCGTGTACTTGAAGCAATTTTTCAACACTTCTGATAAAGCTAAGAAGCCGATGTTTGGCATGATAACGTTTGATAACTTAAATTTAAATTAAACGGTATATAGGTAATACAGATACCTGCAGGTAATTAAAGGTACAGCTGCCCTTATCTAAGCATCACGCCCCCGACAAATTACCTAGTTTGTGAAATGCCCGTAAGGTAGAAGTACTAGTGCTCGACGCTGCACTAGTCACCGACATGGGCACTTTATTGCATGGAAATATAGGTTAAATTTTAACAACGAAGATTTTTCTGTATTTGAACTTAATCCTTGTTACTTTGACATAAAGTGCCCATGTGGAGTACTAGTGCAGCGTCGAGCACTAGTACTTCTACCTTAGTGCTCACATTCATATTCTATTAGAGAGTGGAACCATTACAGCTAAATTTGTAAAATCGAACTGGAAGCTTTAATCTGTAACGTATCACCATAAAAGTGCAGAATTTCTTGCAGGAACAGTCAACAGCTATCTCGGCGAAAAGAAAGTAGTTTCCGACGTTCGTTTCCTTAACCGGTAGAGATACACGGCAAGGACACGTTAGCCGACTTGAGAGATGTTATACAACTCTCCGTAATTGTAGCTGCTGGTATGACAGGGATATATATGTTACATAGCTAATGCTCAGAATATACTAATCAGGAGTTGTAACTCTATTATCATATACGTTCTTGTGTTTGATTAGAAACTGGATTATTCTTAAAGTTTTGTTTTGGTTACTATGAACAAAAATTGCTACATGTAGGTATTTCTAAAATAAAGAATGCTGGGTAAAATGTGGTAATTTTCCGTATACAAAAAGGAAAAAAAAAAACTATATTCCCGGGAGTTTAACCTATCTGCATGAATTAACGTCATTTTAAACCTCGGCGAGAGTCTTTCCCGAATACAGTCAGCATCAATAGTAGCGATACATTACATTCAAGTAAGTAACTTATTTGTTACATATAGGTAGAACACCACGTAAAAATAATACCCTCTCAACCTCTAATGGCTTTTCGAATAGAGATAGTTTTTAATATACTCATACTCATAGTTTATTGATAATGTAAATTACAGGTCAGGCTTACATGACTAGTATAAATTACAGGTAGACTATACCTATCTCACAGTTCGCATTCAAAACTTTTTTTTTACAATCTACTTATTTATTATTTATGTGTGTACCGTTGTCTCTGCAGCTTACTGTACATATCTCTTTTGTAAAGCTTTTGTATAGAGACTAACTAGTATTATACTTTCGGCGCATAGACTCATTCATAGATACAGATCCAATAGGATGTTATAGGTTTAAATAAAGTCAAAAGCAGCAAACTTCCATGCACGCCAAGCTCGCGGAAGTTTAGCACATGTCGTGTCGCGCAGCCCTCACGCGCAGATCATGATGCGATTTGCGTGATCTATCAAAATGCGATAACTAATGAAAGTGAATATTTTGAGTCTACACAATTACTTTTCCATTATATTATTACACGAAAGAAAGCCTGAACCCAAACAGTATATTTAAATCTAATAGGATTTTTTAAGTTGTCGTAACCTATAACTACAACATTCTAAAAAAAACAAAAGATGCCAATCGTATGCGCCGTAGCGAATGAACGAAATAACACGGATGATGGATTCCGCTCTATACCTAGATACAAGTTGTAACAAAAATAATGGGGATCCGTTTAAGGGCAATATTCCATATCGTGTTCTAAATAAGAAAAAGTGATAGAAAAAAAATATGCGAAAAATGTTTGGCTTTTGTAATGAGGGTTGGCCGAAATAAGCCACCTGCCCCATAGAAAAAAATATTTTTTTTCGCTACAAAATTTTATTTCTCTACTTTTCCTATACGGATACCCACTATTTTTGTTACAAGCTGTGTTGCAGTCCCTACTAGTAGTACGAAAATGAAAAATAAAACAGGAAAAACACTCATCCTAATACAAAGGCTGTATAATATTCAGCTCACTCGAATTGACTCCACACTCCGACTACATATACTACTTTGTATATCTAATACCTACATATTTAAAATGCGATTCAGCTGACACCACGTTATGACTTTAATAGCATTTAATAGCAGCTAATTGTTGTTATTTTAGTTATATTGATTGATTGATTGATCGACAGAAATTCTGCACGTAACTTATATAAATAAGTAATTGTCTCTATTTAAATTATAGCAATATTGCACGCAGATTGCTCTCGGCGCTGAAAAACGGTCTATTGTGCCTTGATTCCCTCGTCTTCATATTTTCTTCTTGATCATACTTCAGTTTTTGTCATTAATGTGACACAGTTAAGTTCTATATAACAGTACAGTATTCGTACTTACACAAGCATCTGGAGATATAATATCCCCATAATATATAAAAACATTCTCATGATGATGGAAATAATAACGAAAAATGTAGTTCATATTATTAAGCTACAAAAATATTTTTATTTTTGGAAACGAACAATAAAATGGGTATGCCGTACCTTTTTCAGAAATGGGATTCCGATTTCCAGTAGGTACTGTTCCGGATCACTAGGAATTCGCATTACAGCGATGACTCGCGAATGCGACGCGACGCTACACGGCGCGGCGCGGCGCGGCGGCCCAACGGCATTCGGAGGTCGCCCACGTAGGACACTTCCATAGGTATCAAAGGATTGAATTCACCCGCGCCGCTTGGCGTTCGTGAGTAGCGAGTTAATAGGAAGATTTTTCTTACTTATTTCAGTAAAGTTTTAAACTAGAATCTTACAATATTGTCTACGGTTTCCGAGTTAATGATGATGAGTCACGTTAGACCGAAATGAAATAAAACTACCTATGTAAATGGATTCTATCGCGAAGAATGAATGTAAAATACATCGCGACGTTTCGGACCTTTGACAGCGCTCGAGCTTAACGGGAGACTGAATTCGTTATACGCGATATGATCCGTTTACATAGCTTTATTTCATAGACATATCTCACCAATGTGATAGTTATTCGTACTGTTACAAATAGTTGACTGTGCATCGCATGACTGAATGTCGTGTAGGAAATGCTCGTAAAGCCGATACCAGGGAAGTTGAACGCTCGGTCACAGTCTGTCGCGTTAATATTTATACGTTAAAGTAATGAGTGTTATGTGGCCGCTCTCACTTTTAATGCCTATTGCTTAGCTCAGGGGTCGACAAACCCAGCTCGCGGCCGCTTGCGGTTCTTTGGTCCTTAAATGTTCACTTAGAGGACTTAGACCACTAAAATTAACATTTGTGGCTCTTCTCTCTTAAAGTTTGCCGACGCCTGGCTTAGCTAGTCGCGTCTAAGTGTTCATAAAGAGCTTGTTATATACCTACTGTATACCTACATTTACATTATATTCAATAATAAACCTTTCATAATTCATAGTCATTTATTTGCACATAAAAATGGTTGTATATAAAAGGTGTTATAAAAGTTACATGTCATGATAATAAAGTATTTATAATATAAATTTGAGTAATATGATTTTTTTTAGTACTTTTATATGTTTGTGGATTTGTTGTTTGTTGTGATCTTAGTTGTGCTGTTAACAATTCGATCAGGATTCATCATACACTACACAGACAAGACAAAACAGGTAGTTTTGTATAGCCTACGCTAAAGATATCTTTACATATTTCAACTTATTCATTTTATTTATAATATCAATAATATTACATGTCAATTGTGTATATAAAAAAGTTTACAATTTAATAAATTTAGTTAACAATATAAATTTAGGTAAAAATAAATATGACTCTTCCAAAGTATAAAATGTGTGCTCGAGAAGCCACCTTTTCAGTTTTCTTTCAAAACAACCTAGATTAGGAGCTGAGGTTATAGTTAGTATAGTAGGTAGGTATACCTATTACAAAGAAGTAAGGTGCAAAAATGGAAATATACTCGTATCTTTGACGCCGACTGAACTAATTGACCAGCGCTTGATACTTAGTATAGTTTATTCCATACAGGTCCTTAAGGAATGTACTTAAAATTATTGTACCGAAATACGTAGTTTTTGTTTACATTTTATAAAGTATCATATAGTTATAGTTTTATTTGAGGGGATAGCGAATGATTTTAGTGAAACCGTGTTCGAATATGATGGTAGTATTTATCTACGTGATAGCGTGATAAAGACAATGTTCATCTCTTTCAATCGGGTGGTGTTGATAAAAATTACACTCATTTCATCACTTGGATAAAGCGATCCATAGTTTACCTACAGGGCGTCGAAGCAGCAGCAGAAAAACCGCTTAGAGTAAACAGAGACTTTTATCAGGTGGGAAGTGCAAGCACCAGAATACTGGTGGATTGCTCCTAAAGTAGAAAATGTGACCTAAAGTTTTCAACATATCGATCAAATTCTCGAAGCTAAGGTGATGGCGGCGATCGTTCGCCATGGGCAAGTTCACGGCTGCGATAGAAAGTGAGCGTGAGCATCAAGTTATTGCGTGCGCGCACTTTTACCGCGGCGCCGATTTTATCGGTTCCCGATACGTGATATTATCGGCGTCGCGATGTTTGCTGAGCAAAATTTGGAATTGAGTCTATTTATAGTAATATGCTGTCCCACGGCTGATAGGTTACAATAATAAATGGATTTTGAGGAAAAGGATTTTGACGATATTTTTTTATAAATTAACCGTACTCACTAATAAGATCGTTTGTGTTTTTAAGATTTTTTAAGAACTTGAATAAAAAAATACCAAGTGTACAAAATTAGAACGGAAGAAAAGCAGACTAATAGAATACATGAATACATCACTTTTCATAAAAATAATAATACAGAAGCAACCGCAGACGTACGGTACACAATTGTAATATCATTTTATATAAGTATGATGAAACTAATGAGTGACAAAAAGATAGACAAAATTGTTCAGATGAACCACACGCGCACGCGCGGACTCACTGTGAAAGTGACTTCGGCGCATTCGTTAGCGCCCAATCAAATCGACACCCTACAATTATAAGCTAGTTCACAAGTTATTACCAACCAACTTTTTTTTTGTATTTATAAATGGATAATTTTCTAGTACTGTAAAATAATATAGTGTAGATAATTTAAGGCGATTTTTGTAAATCTAAACATACGCATGCATACGCTCACCATATCATAGTTAAATTAGTGTTAATTTCTCATGTAAGTGAATTGTAAATATTCTTATGAGAAAAATAAATTTCTTTAAACCGAAGCAACTTCAGGTTTTCCCTGAAATATTTCCAAGTGAGTAAAATAATTCCTTTTAGTTTGGCTTTGTCTTTGTATGATTGTCATTTTGACTGGTGGTGCCCTGTAGGGCTAAGATAGTCGCCTCTTTATCATTTATCACCATGCCCGTCACGTTCTAACAAGTATGTAAGTGCGAAAATGATGGGCATAGTGACAAGTGATAAAAATGGAACTATGCTGCCAAGCCTGGTCACTTTAACTATATTAACCATAAATCACCACAACTAGGTACTAGACGAAGCATAAAAAACGACTCGCGGTCACCAGACATTACAATTGTGTAATGTAATTTAGTAAGCGCTCCTATAGTAATTTAATAAGAGTGCCACGTGCTCATATAAATTAAAACTATTTAAGTACAAAAAATATTCCATAGGATAAGCATTTGTTATAGTATACAATGGTTACGTAAATACTTTTCGGACGTACACCAACATGGTAAAACTATATGACGGTTTTAAATGGGTACAAAATTTCAAATATGTATCCTTCTTCCTCGCGTTGTCCCGGCATTTTGCCACGGCTCATGGGAGCCTGGGGTCCGCTTGGCAACTAATCCCGAGAATTGACGTAGGCACTAGTTTTTACGAAAGCGACTGCCATCTGACCTTTAAACCCAGAGGGTAAACTAGGCCTTATTGGGATTAGTCCGGTTTCCGCACGATGTTTTCCTTCACCGAAAAGCGACTGGTGAATATCAAATGATATTTCGTACATAGGTTCCGAAAAACTCATTGGTATGAGCCGGGGTTTGAACCCGCGACCTCCGTATTGCAAGTCGCACGCTCTTGCCGCTGGGCCACCAGCGCTTCCTATGCATGTTTATTTATAATAGTAGTGTTTAGATAGTGACTTTTATCTCTTTGTACTGATTTTCTTTTCCGCACCAATTGTGAGTTTCTGTTTGGCCCAATGGTTGGCTGGTAGAGAATGCCTTAAGGCATTAAGTCCGCCATTTGTACTTTTTTTGTATTGTGCAATAAAGGTTAAATAAATAAATAATTGTGTAGGATGCAACACAGTAGTGATTCCAGTGGCATAGACCCTTTACAAGTAGATAAAATTGCGTATAGGTATGTATAGTAGCCACGCGCTTTTGTCAAACTCAACAACAACTCAAAAGACTGACTGTGCCCAGTACTATTTCAATATCAGTATTTGCTCATCTCGCAGCGCGACCAATCGGAGTAATGAACTGTGAACATTGACTTATAAATAACTTCGTCAAGACGGGCCTTACGGGCACTAAGAATGTTGCCAGTGCAGCGGTGTCATGCACGAATTCGATCCAATCGTGCAATCTAACGCAACTAGTTACGACCAATCGCGGGCGTGATGCGTATTCATCAACCAATCGCATTGTAGAATTCTAACGTTCACACAAAACGAGATTGGTCGGTAGGAAGTCGGAACTATAAAAAAAGTTTTTATTTCGGACAAGATATCCATATTACTACATAAATTTCAAAACACAAACAAACTAAGTACAAAAGGTAAAACATAATAAATTAAATAAATTTAGTTTATACATTTACCATTACTCACATATATTATATTAAACAATTAAAATATTTACATATAAATAAATTAAAATTATGAATTTAATGAAATTACATCAAATTAATATTAATTCCTTTTAATCATACAAATATCACTTGTCATAGTGGCACGTGAGATTTCGCCCAGTTGCCAAATATCGGGCTGTCATGGGTTTCTGCGACCGCGCTCAAGAGCCTGTTGGTGCTACCTCGTACACGGCGCATCATGGACGCGACGCGTTTGCGCATAATAGGATGAATTATATGAACGGGCCGATCTTTACTTTTGAAATCATTGACTGTGAATCTATCGATTTGTTTTAGCCGTTTTGCCTTGCTGTCGTTGTCGCAAAGCGCGCCGGAGCGGCACGAACTTGCTCGTTTCATCAAATTTTCACAATCCCAATAAAACTTTTTATTTATTTGTGGCTTAGTTCTTTGATTAGTAATTGTTTGCTTGTAATTGTTGGTAAACCGCAGCTTTCGAGTTGTATAGCTTGAGTATTTCGATATAAAAAGCATATAGTATAATTTTTCAAAACATAATAAATCTATAGGTATTGACTATGAAATTCCACAAAGTTATGGTTGATTTCAACTGTTTTTTTATAGTGGAATCCTAATAAAATCATATTTTGCTAAAATACTTTTCTTTACGACTAAATCGTTTCAAGAAGTGGATCGTTCTACAGCAAACGCCAACTTGAATAGTTTTCGATCTGGTTGGAAGGCTCCTGTGTTACTTACCAATTCTATAATTTATTGCAAAATTTAATTTCAATTTGGATTTATGTAAAGCCCGATAAATGGTGAGCCAACCTTGGCAAGTCTTAGAGACCAAGTGTCATACGTATGCGCTGAAACGAGCTCGAAATTACAGTTGCAGAATTGCAAATAAATTATACATAGTTCAAGAGCTGTAATTTATCTTAATAATTGACTCCATTGTGTTCCGAAAATTAAGCAGTTTATATTTAAGTTATATGCATCAAAGTGTGTTGACGTATGCTATAAACTCGTATTTGTATGAATTAAGTACAATTAATACAATACAATTTACATGCTTAATGTTCGTGACACAATGGAATCAATTAACTTAATACAACATATTAATTAAAACTTATAGAATATTATAAAATATAAGTAGTGAAAATGTAAAATATTTTTAATAATATTGCATGCGCTAGGCAGCTATAATTATTGTACGTCGCAAGACATGTTACAGAGAACAAAAATTGTTTATAACATCTGTATTCAGTACCTGTAATGCACAATATATAAATAAATGATTCTAAATGATTCTACAAATTACAGCTCCTTAACTACGTTCAACTACATTTTTTTTTGTAATTCACTCGCCTTGCTCACCCTGAAGAATACAATGCAACGCATATTTATTGAGGTTTACTCTACGTCTGAAAATAAGGATCTACATCAATTATACAAATCGATGCCAATGAATCGATCAATGACCCGATTACTGCTTTATTTCCATTCTTTTCGATTGTCTTCTATTCAACATCCAAACTGCGTAAGAGTTAGGTTTGAAACAAAGCAACAGTTTACCTAATTCACGCAACGGAGGTTATAAGTAGTATTGCATTTGCTCGTAACAGATGGATTATTACCAAAGCGATAACCGAAATTGGTGCAATTTCAAACTGCCAACTGTCATGCTATCCAACTATGAAGTGTTAAAATGTTTGTGGTTATTTGCGGAAGAGAAATATTTCCAATCCTCATTCTAGAGCAAAGATGAAAGATTCATAAAGACACGGTGATGGTTTCAGCGTGGATTACATGAGGAGAATTTGACTCCCATGTATATATGTTCAGCGAAAATTAATGCTGAGAAATCATCGCCTTCGTGTTCTTTGTGAATCTAAATTTTATTTCAAAAAGTACAATGTGGCCCGAAAATACGAAGACGAAAAATGGTTTAGGATAGTTTTTCATACGAGTACTTACAAATGTTTTACGAAACATCATTAAAAATTAAAACAGCAAACAGCATACAAAATACTTATTCCTTTAGCGTTGGACGCAAACGGTTATTAAATTCATCAACAATATGCCGCAGAAAAAAACACGGATCCCTTTGTTTGGCATAATTATTGAAAGTCATAATGTAATGATAGTCATATTATCATTAGTCATAACTCTGAAGCCGTTAACTTTTCAGGAATTTCCTTAGGTTATCCTATACTTAGGTTAGGTTAGGTTTGTTTTATGGCAATCCTGAAAAGTTACGCGTTTCTGAGAAAAATCAAATTATGACTACAATACATTATGAGTATTATGACTTAAATCTTTATGGGAAATAATAGAGACCCAAAAAAAACACCTTACTTTTGAGCCACCCGGTATGCACGTACTAACAACAGCAGTCGTAATAACCATCTTAGGACTTTATGATTGAATTGCAAAAAAAAATACATACTTATAGTTAAGGACCTGTATTTAGTCTAACGTTAATTGATTCCGTTGTGTTTCGACAATGAAGCCAATATTTAAGTTAAATCTGAAACGGTTTTTGCGTATGCTATAGACTTACTGGTGTATAAATTAAGTACAACAAATACAAAACAATGCATATGGTTAGTTTTCGTAATAAAAATTAATTAACTAGCTTCTCAAACGAATGATAGAGGAACTGTAAAGCTACCGATTTGAAAAATTAAAATTGTATAAAAGGGTCCACACTGTTAATGAAAATTAAGCGTAGTTACTTAATTGCAGTTTTTTTTTTTGCAATTCGCCCTAATGTTTTTGTAATAAGGTCTAAGAATTTTCACTAACAGTGTGGACCATTTTATACAATTTTAATTTTTCACGATGTGGATATTTGTTTTTCGAGGTAAAATCGGTAGCTCTTAAGTTCATCTATCATTCGTTTGTTTCCTACTAAATGCGACATCCTGTATAATTTGGTTGGCTCTTAGTTGCTAATGACTCTGCCTAGAGAGATGTATGGCACTGGCAGTCCTAGAATGGAATTCCGTTCGGGTAATATGGGGAGTTTGAATGCAGTTTTTTTTATCTATAACATAATAGACTTCGTGTATACTAATAAAAACATCCTTCCCATTTGAAACCTCTCTAGATTAAGTATATCCTAAAGAGTTCGCTCAAGTACCTAATCCCAAGCTTTACATTTTTCGAAAGGGTCTAACAGTTGACCCTTCAACTCAGCGGAGAAACTGAACATTCTTAGGATTAGACCGGTTTCTTCACAATGCACTCAAAAGCAATTAATAAAAAAATATTTTCGCAGCTCTAGTGATTCACTTTCTCTACGTTTAGAAAAGTCGTATATATGTACTAGTAAACGCAATCTCCTGCTTTAACGTCTGGGTACTTATTGTCTTTTACTGAACCTGGGCTATACCTACCCCATTATTTACAAAACTTATCAGCCGTTTACAAACCTTAGTTCAATTATGTATTTTTCTAACAAACAGAAATGTCAAAATGACCGATATCAAACAGTTAACGGCCTCTTAAACTTGAGAAACGTTTAAGAATAACGCCTACGTCTATGAATAGCAAACTCATTTCCTAAACCAATAAACTAATGCTAATTGCAATCTGATACTCAGAAAAACTATATTAGCTGCACACTTTGTCAACGCTGCAACTGCGTTGGGAGCTTGGAAGTGGCAGTATTTGAGCGCAGAATACCAGCGCGCGCGCACAGTACCACGCCGCGCCGCGCAGGCGCCGCGCGCGGCTCTAGTCAACCAAACTAAAGACAACTTCTACGAGACTTCGGTTAAGACTGTCTACAAACATGCTTTAAGACTGAGACTGACTACTTTAAGACTGCAATGACTGACAAACGATGTGTTCATTTTGTGACATACTGATCGCTCGTGACTTTAAAATGTGACTGAACCTTAATGACGACTTTGTGACCTAAAGTGACTTACCCACTGACGAATTGGTGATACTGATATATCATGTGACTTGTGACGAGAGGTGACTTGTGACAGAACGATGACTAGTGACAGTGACATTACTTGACATTTGACTGACTGGATTTATCGAAGCTGTTGGGCAATCAGGTTAGTAGATATTTGATTTTTAAGAAAGTAATATTAGCTGACTGTATTCATTTAATAAAGGCTATGATACAAACAAGTTAAACTGACTGCGCCAAAAATACTTAAATATTTTTATTTACTAAGGTACCATCAGCCGTAAAAGTGCATGACGACTTTATCAATAAATTCATTCATTATTTCTCCGTGTAATTTCGCAACTCACGGTACATACCAACATACCCCATCTACCTTTATTTATATTATCAGTTTTTCTGCTACCTTAATTGGTAGCTTATACAACTCAATAATAAATAAATCATGTATAACCGAATATTAGCGTACTTGCATACGTAATTCGATGATTATAGTTTACTGCACGAAAAATTTCAATGTCAGAGCTGGTAGTGATGGCCAGAGCCTGATGGGTTAAAGGTTTATGGAGAAAAGTATTATAGATTTTCCTCATTTCTTTATTTTCGTGTGCAGTACCCAGAGCATTAATATATCTTATAGTATTATAGTGGTTTCCAAAAACACCTATTAATCAATTATGTATTAATATTGAATTGAATTGATTTTTATTTATTTATTCAATTCATTTTTGATAAGTAAGATGCATGAAATAAAACTATGTAAACGGATTATATCCCGAACCGATAATACAATTTAAATAAGATATTTGATTATGTATTAAAATTGGATCAGTTGGTTAGCATAGAATATCTTATTTTTGTAAAAACAGTTTTTTTATCTACATAGCAAACAGATGTTTGATCAAAAACGTAGGATCAGGGGTCTCCTTAGGAGCACTTAGCTAAATAAATAGTAAGGGGTCAAAAACTTTACAAATTAGATAAAAGCCGTGTTTTCCACCTCCACAACATTAAAAAGACTTTCTGTCACCAACGTGGGCTTGAAGTAGAAAAAATGAGAAACCCTGTTCAAGAATGTACCGGGACTCGAACCCAGACTCAGCATAGGCGTATAACTGCTAGCATACTTTTAGGCGGTAGGAAAGAAGCAAGTAAATATTTTAGTCCAATATTTTTTAATCCTATTTCTAATATAGGTATGTAAAAATAAACATTTCTCATACAATAAATAATAACAATTCTGCTAAGAGACGGCTAGTTATATTTTAAAAACTGTTTTTAGTTCCATCATTTTGTTTTTAGTCGGTTTCCAGTTCCTCCTAACCTAGTCGATAGTGAAGTGACCCTGGCCGCGAGCAGGTCCTGGGTTCCAATCCGGGTAAGGCCATTTTGTGTTTTAACAAATCACGTCATTTGTTCCTAAGTTGTGGATATTTTCTATATATTTAAGTAGGTACATATTTATCTATGTACATTGTCATTTAGTAGGTATCCTTCTGGGTACCTACTACACACTTAGGTACACAAGTCTTATCAAGGTTTAGCCCACGTTTAGCCTTATAAGCCTTGTTGAGGTGACTATCAGGCTTATTCAGATTTTAATAACAGGTTATAAATTAGATCTGTATTAGTTATGGATATGGTCTGTCAGTGTCAAAAGTGACGTTTTGGTTGAAGAAATCACTTTTGATACTGATAGGTAGATATGTTCAGAAATAATCCAGATCTAATTCATAACCTGTTATTAAAATCAGAATATGCTTGTGTGGGATAAGGTTGACTTGTTTTCCCATAATTTTTATTCAAGTAAGTACCTCTAAAAATAACGATGTTTATTAATATAACTTTCCAATATGACAATAGCTTCAGACGCATTACTATACATAGGGCCTGAATCCAAGATAACAATACTTCAATGCAGATTTCAATAAAATAAGACAGGCGATATTATCTTTAAAGAGCGGTGTTTAAGCTTAGGGTAGCAGAGTTGTGCACAGTATTTAGAACCACTCCACAATTGATCGCTAAATGGCAACATCGTGAAAGAATTTTCACACTGTCCGTTCCCCTACTATCTGATTGGTACGACTACAATGAAGTAAAATGTAAAAAAATGCCTTTGTTTTATTTTTTCCTTTAATAGTAAGAAAACGTTTATGCAAAAATAAGAAGTCTAGCTAGATACCATAGATCACTCTTTAGGAGTAGTAGCAGTCTTTCTCCAAGGGTCATCCGACATCCGCTATAGCATCAGACAACATAAAAACGCTTTCCTAAAGGTCACACGGCTAATCATGGCATAAAGGCGGCTCGCTTTAAAGGTCATATTTCAAACGACTTCAGCGTATAGATGGCCATAAATAGTATTGCCATTCGTAACGTCCAATAGCACCCCAGGGCAAATAATTAAATATTACAACACGCACAACAAAGCGCGTCATATTATCGAACCTGCGCCAGAGTCGAAAGTGGTTTCACTTTCTCTGCGCGCGGCGAATTATCATGCGTGCGTTTATCATATTAATTTTCATGTGGTTACGTAAGGGAACTGGTTTAATTTAAACTGCTCAGGTTTCAAAAATATGTTGGTTTTCTCGTTGGTCATTTAAGGAACGCTAATAGTACGAGTAGTATATTAATGGATGTATCCTATTAAAAAAATAACCTTAAATGTAAGTGGACTGGACCCATGCTAAGAGATCCAGGACAGAAATGGTCAAAAATTGTAACAACCTGGTACCCCAAAGACGCGAAAAGGAAAAGAGACAGGAGGCGGGAGGCTGATAGGAGGATGATATAGGAGCTATCGCTGGACCAACATGGACAAAAAGAGCAACCAACAAAGATGAATCTTTACTCATTCTTAACGCAATATAGCGCTCACAACTGCGTGTACATTTTGTGCACATGTACTTTTACGGTTTTTTTTACACGGAGTTCCAGTCATGGTTCTCTATTACTTTATTAGGTGGTCACTGGGTGAACTGGATAGTGTGTGTCTAAAAAATTATCAATTAAGTAAGTAGGTAAGTATGTAGACACTTTATTGTACATGCGGGAAAAAAGAAACATGGATTTGATTACATTTAGACACTATTTTAAAATAGATTACCGACCGACACTAATCAGCGGCAAAACTGAAACTTGTGTCCTTATTCTTTGACCGTAATCACTGTAGCGTTGATTCTCTCATTATAAGCTAATTTGGCATTCTCGTGAAACTGCGAGATCTTCCAATTATTATATTTTTAAGTATAATCCGCTTTCCTAACACACTTCCGCGACTTCCGCGTCAGATGATGGTAAGCATATTTTAATAACTAATGTGTTTATTTTTCACTCTCGTTACTTATGGTAATTTAAAAACTTTTGGCCCACATATTGTGTCTAGCAAAGGTCGCTTCGAATAGGTTATCTAATGTAATAAACTATTGAATTTATAGGAGTGAGAGTGGGCCAGATTTGACTGTGACATTCATGAATACAACATTGGATTCCGTGAGGTATTTGACCACTGCGGGAATATAAATTAAAGTTAAGAAAAAACATATTGCATCAGTTGGATGAGAAAGCTACTGCATAGCAACGTAACAATGAAACATTACAAGTTGTAAACGCAATTCCGCAATAATAACCTAGAAGCCGGGACAACAAGTTAGCTCAACTTCAACAAGTCAACACTCAAAGCGCTTTCCCTCCTTGCCTGCGCTCATCAGCTAGGAATTTAATTACAGCACCTAGGTACATGTATGTCAGTTTTCTAATCACCTTCCCAAGCTTCAACTAAAGTATAATTTGAATTTGCGTGCATTGAGATTTCTGCAGGAAACGGAGCACATGACAAGACAGCTTTTTCTAATTAGTGTACATTTTGTCCGCAGCGGTGATGGGCTGGAGAGCCGCACGGAGGACCCTCAGTTCCCAGCTGCCAGCGCGCTACGGCAATCGCCGCTGCTGCAGCACTGTCCGCTGCGGGGCGCACCCAAGTGCCCGCCTGCCTCTAAGCGGTTAGTATATGTGGACTTTTTTTAAGTGGACCAAGTCTTCACTGACCATCCTGGGTCGCCTGCGATCATCCACTTATTTTACTGATAATTCATTAAGCTTAAAGACATACCTAAGGTGCACTGATGATCAGTTAGGAGTGTTAATAGACACTAAAGATACTCCACAATTAAGACCAAGTAGTACACTTTTATAGGAAAACTGACATCTTAGACAACAGAGGCAAGTTCGTGGAAATTGACTACGAGCGAGCCACCCTTCATTTATATTTATGTAGGCGTTAGCCTTGATGGTATTTTGAAACTTTGAATCTGCGCGTGTTGCGTTGCGTCATATATATATATATATATATATATTTTTAGCATTATACCAGATATTAACAATCGCACCCCCCAAATGTAGAGTGCCAAGACCATATATATTACGTGATGTGAGCACCCAGGTCAACATTCATGAAAACAACATCTCAAACATTCAGCGGTCATTACTCTACGGCATCAAACAAAAGCCTGAAATTCGCAACTACAACCAGTACAACCCTACCACGATAGACTATAGAACTTCTATTCCAACGGTACAATCTGTTAACATCTTTCGTTTTATCGATCCGACATCTTGTGGTCTCAACACTATAGATTTACAACAATGGTGTCACCTCGCTCTAAGGGCACTTGACAACAATTATTTATAAAGCAAATCAACTGAATAACTAACTAGTTATTCAATCAGAAACGTTCATTATCACAATTAAACATTATGTTCCAGGTACCGAACACATGATGGCACTTGCAACAATGTGAACCGCCCAAGATGGGGTTCCACTATGACCCCTGTCCAGCGTTTCCTTCCCCCATCTTACTCCGACGGTATCCAAGCGCCTCGCCGTTCAGTTTTCGGCTCAGCTCTACCCTCAGCCAGAGAGATCAGCTCCACTGTCCATGAAGACCAATATGTGGAAACCCCGGGTATAACGCATCTGCTGATGCAGTGGGGGCAATTCTTGGACCATGATGTGACGTCGTCGTCGCAGTCGCGAGGGTTCAACGGCTCGGTGCCGCGGTGCTGTAAAGATGGTGGGCGGGACTTCGTCCCTCGAGAGTTCTTGGTAAGTTATTGCTAATTTAGTAATTTATTAGACATCTGAAGTCATCTGATTAGAAGACCTCCTCTCCTATATTGAGAAATTCTATTCAAGCCAATGTTGTTCTCAACGTGTACTCGCCAAAACGATCGACACAATATAATTTTTTTACAGCACCCCGAATGCATGCCGATCGAAGTCCCCCCCTCCGACCCATTCTATGGACCAAAGGGTGTGAGATGCCTGGACTTTGTCCGGTCGTCACCCGCGCCTCGCGACGACTGTGCCCTGGGCTGGCGTGAGCAGATGAACCAGGTGTCGGCTTATATCGACGGTTCGCCGCTGTACGCCAGCTCGGCGCGACAGTCGGACAAGCTGAGGCTGTTTAGAAATGGTACGCCAACATCATGATCATGATCCAACTTAATCCTCAATCGTTCAAAAGTTATCACACCCTATACTATAAGGCAGTTAGTGAGTTCGACGAATGTTGTTGTTCTAAAAGATATCTCCAAGACCTTAAAGTTCACTAGGAAACATCTTCGAATTCGACTGCTTGCTGCTTTTTTACGGTTTCAGATATAACGCTGGAGATTGAAAAAAATCACTACAACTTGATCATCTTTTCATGTTCTCTCCAGGAATGCTGCAATACGGACGCGTCCAGAACCGGCGCCCGCTGCTTCCTCCCGAGAGACGAGACGAGCTCTGCCGCGGCGGCGCCGTCTCCTCTGACTGTTTCAAGTCAGGAGACGCCAGGGTCAACGAGCATCCTGGACTGGTTGCCGCTCACATTGTGTGGCTTAGGCAGCATAATAGGTAACATCACATGACATATTTGTTCTGCCAAGCTTCATAATTTTAAAGTAATCTGATTAAAATGGCATCGATCAATTGTGGTCTCTTCCACATTGATATATATATAGCATTTTTTAATTATGTTTATGTATAAAGAATATTTACTTACTAATTCTCGAATAGCAGAACTATTAGGCGGCAAGTTCTGATGTGTTCGGATTAAATTAATGTCACTAATATCATATAAAACTAAACTCTACAGTCTACCCATTCCCGATTATTTCAGTGCATTTACCTTTACCTACTTCCGTTTTTTAACAAATGCCTTTTTATACAGAATGGCGCAAGAACTGGCGCATCTAAACCCTCACTGGAGCGACGAAAAAGTATACCAGGAAACGCGGAAGATTGTCGGCGCGATGATCCAACATATCACCTACAGAGAATTCCTGCCAATCGTATTAGGTCAGTCATACCATTTTCACAGTCCATAACAAACATTGATACTCTTTATAGTTGCATGTGCTTCTACAGCACACGGCACGATCACCTTTTCCTATCTTTTCAACACGATATTTTCTCCGCCTGTCGTACGTACCTTTACTAATGCCACACAAATACTACTGCAAGCTAAAGTTTTCCTTTTCTAATCAGGCTTTCTTGTCTGCAGGTCAAGAAGTGATGCGTCTGTTCGACCTGGAGCCCTTAAAGAAGGGCTATTTCAAGGGTTATAGCCCGAAAATCAACCCAAGTCCTGCGAGCTCGTTCGGCTCGGCTGCCTTTCGGTTCGGTCATAGCCTGGTGCAGCCGTCTATGGTGCGGTACGACCGGTTTCACAGGCCTATGCAAAACAGTAAGTTTCTGGTTTAAAATTACCATTTCCATCTACATGGACATTCAAGAACTAAGTGTCAAATGCCTCTTTACAGACGTCTCTCTCCACGACGAACTCACCAACCCATCCAACATCTGGAGCATGGGCGCCGTCGACCGCCTCCTCCTCGGCATGGTGAACCAGCCAATCCAGAAACGGGACGAATTCATCACAGAAGAACTGACCAACCATCTTTTCCAAACGCCTTCTTTTGACTTCGGGATGGATCTGGCCGCTATAAATATTCAAAGGGGGAGAGACCATGGAATAGCACCGTATACCGCTTGGCGGGAGCCATGTGGACTCTCGCCGATAAATGAGTTTGACGACTTGTTTAGAGTGATGTCACCGCGTGCTGTGAGGAGATTACAGGGTCTATACAGGTACAAATATATTTAGTACTCTCAAATAAAAAGTACACAGATAGATACTTTTCTTTAAGAGCAGTCCATCTGTAACTCGTCATAAGAAGAATGTAAAAAAAACTTGCTTAGTGGTTCCGTTCTCCATCTAATTGAGTTATTGTTTCAGGCACGTGGATGACATTGACCTGTTTACGGCAGGCATGTCTGAAAGGCCGGTTGTTGGTGGCCTAGTGGGCCCTACATTTGCCTGCATTATCGCTCAACAGTTCTCGAACCTTCGGAAAGGAGATCGTTTCTGGTAAGTTAAATAGCTGAATCACAACTGTATTTTGGTTGTGAGTCAGTAGAAAAAAAAAATTGCTTAATTGTTCATGATATAATCACCGGTTACAGAATACATATATTTAAAGTATGTGTTGTTTTAGGTATGAGAACGGAGGCTTCGAATCGTCTTTAACACCGGCACAATTACAGCAAATACGTAGGATATCGTTTGCCCAAATTCTGTGTCGTACTCTGGACACTATAGACAGCATTCAACCTTTCGTATTCCTTTCTGCAGACAACACTGACAACGATCGTATATCCTGCCTTAACAGCTTACTAAACAACTTTGATTTATCGCCATGGACTGACGTTAACTCAAGCAATGATATTAGTAAATCAGACGATGTTAGCACTGAGCGACCTAAGAGAAAGACTACTACAACCACCAAACGATCTACAACAAAACGGTTTACAACAAAAAAGCCTCAAAAATTGACTGCTACTAGTAAAACTCCTCAAAAGAAACCAGTTCCTGATGCAAATAATACTCCTCAAAAGAAACCAGTTCCTGTTGAAAATAATACTCATAATACAACTAGACCGAATTCTACACAAAGACAAAATAAAACTGACAGCATTAATGACAAAAACGCAACGTTGACTGACAGAGATGTGATAA
Source organism: Cydia pomonella (assembly GCF_033807575.1). Taxonomy (NCBI): domain Eukaryota; kingdom Metazoa; phylum Arthropoda; class Insecta; order Lepidoptera; family Tortricidae; genus Cydia; species Cydia pomonella. The sequence continues at coordinate 17,889,035 of NC_084712.1, forward strand.
CGACAACTGAACAGACAGTACAAAAGATAGACGACAAACTTGACTTTAAAAACAAAAGTCGACGATATGAAGAAGCTGTCGCGCGACGCAATTCTAATAAACCTACAAAACAATACGGGAATGACTATGACGATGACGAGGAATTACATAGTGTACAATCTGTAGTTATAAATAACTTACAACATAAGCGACCATACAACAGACCAGTAATAGCTGTGACTGAAAATATTGATAAATATACCTACTTAATAAATTACGTGCCTAGACCCACACAGTCTTGGCGAGACACGACAAGAAGAACGACGACTAGACGACCAACAACAAGACGGACGCACGATAGGGACGTAGTGAAGGTGACGTATCAGACTTATGACGACACGTACGGTCGACCCAACAAACCGTATTACTATAACAGATACGACAACAGACATGACAATTACAATAGACAAGACGACAGAAATGATAGCTATGATAAACAAGACGATAGGAATGACAATTACAATAGACAAGACGATAAAAACGACGATTACAATATTAGACTTGAAGGTAAAAAGGAGGATTATAACTACAGAGAAAACAGACCTAACACGAACGACAATAATTTCTCTTCTGCTAGATCAAATGACAAATTCAAGACATCTACTACGAAAATTGACGCAACTATTGATAAAATCGCTGTTACTGACAATATTAAACTGACGACTGTAAATCCATACAAGCTAGTAACATTTGGTTATGTAGGTACATACAAAGGTGACATGACAAATGACAAAGAGACAAAAACTGACTCTACTGAGACAATTAGACACGAAATCATAAGTAAAGACTTCTCGACTTATGAAGACGACAGACTAGATACGGACGAAAAGAAAAACTTGAAACTGTCGACATTTTTCCATTACGAGACTGCGACTAAACCTTACAACAATTTGAGACCGACAAGACGATACGATGAGGATCAAATACCTGACTACTCAAAGACGAACAGTAAATACTACTTTGTTAGGAACGTTTTACGAAAATATCCAGACTCTACTTTGACAGACGAGTCTGTGGACGAGACTAAAAAGAAGGAAATATTAAAAGAAAACTATAACAGCCCAGGGCAACCAATGCCTGTGATGATAGAGGAAAGATCGTCAGCTGACAAGCTAGCGTTGATGGAAGAGGCAGAAGAAAAGTCGGTGATCCCAGATCCGGAGATACTGAGGGTGAAGATCGCTAAGCCATCAAGTCCGGCTAAGACACCGTCGGTGGCTTTCCAAGTCATACCCAGTGAAAACAAGTAAGTGGCACTCTATCTAAAAGTATAGTCAGCGTCAAATACTTTGTAGCAACCAAAGTAGCCAAATAGTTCGGTACACCATATATTTAGTATGGTGTACCGAACTATTTGGCCACTTTGACTGCTACGAAGTATTTGACGCTGAATGTACAACCCAAAACATATTTATTAATGAAGCTCACAATTGTTTTTTCTTCTTCTACTGTACAGGTTTGATCGATTTTACCCTCTCTGTCTCTGCGCTTTAACTTAGTCGATATAATCTTCAACGATCAGTAATTTATTTAAAGGGAATATAAAAATACGTGCTTTTGTTTCAGTCCGTCTCAATGGGCGACATATGAAGAGAAAGACTTGCCCGAGGGTCTGCCGCACCGCATGCCACCGATGAAAATCGACCCATACGCATTAAAAGAAATCCCCAGACCTTTCAACTTCGGTAACTTAAGGAGGCGGCGTCCAGGGAAAAACCACTAAGCCAAACTTTACCTAATATCCACCCTTATTCCTAAACTTTACAAGCTTCCATTAGTTAATTTATGTTCACGTAGAATTACAGATTAAAACAAACAATTAATAGCTAATTGAGGCTTGTAGCACGTTTATGAAAACGCCATTAGAATAAAAAGCTTCATCAATCATGATGTTACTCAAACAAGCTGTAAATTGTATTGTAAATAGGTAGGAAAGCGGACTTAACTTTGTTGACAATGAGATTTGTGTCTAAACGACAGACAGATGATAAGACTTAAGAAAACAAGTAAACAGTTATAATAGGTAACTTGCAAAAACATTGAAGACATTAAAACATACGTACTTATGTTAATGTAATGAGGACGATACTTCTAAGACTTGGATTCAGTAAGATAGTCAAGGAGTTTGATTTCTGGATTGTCGCAGTGACATTCAAAGTTGCAAGTGTTTTCATCTCGTCACTGACATAAGGTATTAAGTGGCACAAAAATCAAATTTCTCGACCGAAACAATAAAACTTGCGCAATCAACTATCGTGTCGGCAAGGACAACAAATACAGGTAGTTAATGGAAGCATCTATGATGCTCGAGATATTCGTGACATGAATTACAATGACGGACGTGACGGGGAGACAGATGTATGACTAAACTGTTTTAAATGTTATTACTAAATGACAGCTTAGACATGAGCTCACTGACGCAATGAAATTATCACAAGGATCCGAGTATAATGAATGAAAATAAACTGAAACAACTTTAGACTATATAATTACTGACTGACAGACTTATATTTTTGCTAATAAGACATGAATGTGAATTTATTTTTGGTTGGACGTCATGGCAATGACTAGATTAGGCTAGAATGACTAATAACTAAACCATATTGGGAATGGGACTTTAGAAACATGACTGACTGATAGACAATTATTTATTTATTATATTTATTTATTTATTTAAGTATAGGGTGACAGTTCAGTTTAGTATGAAAAATTTAGTTCCAATTAAATTCCGCAATATGGCGCGTGATAAGCCTTACCAGTAATATATACTGGTAAGGCTTTAAGGGAATTGGTATGTTATAAACAAGTTGATAATTATGTGACCAACACATTAATTCTGGACTGGACCGAATTTGACTCCATCAAAATGACTGAAAGTAGAATAACTGGCAAATTAGGCGCAACTGAATAAAATGACTGACCGACAGATGATTATGACAAGGTGTCTGAATTATTTTTCGACAGAAGACATTAAGTACAACGGAAACTGACCATTCGTACTCGGTTCAACATATAGGAATGACGAATGACTAAGACTAGTTAGTCCTAGGACTAGACTCAGGTAGCTGGTAGAATGACGAAACTGTCCCATGTGAAAAAAACTTGATTAAAAGACAAATATCCAAGATGGCCAGTAATATCAAGTAGGTACACTATGATTCGACACAATATAATGAATGACTCGACTATTATATTTATGCCAATTAGACTTAATCTGAACTGATTGACATAACTCACTCACAGAATAGACTACCTATCTAGTCGTTATGGGAATAGATAATTTTTTTTAAATAAGTTAACATATTGTAACCGACAATGACTGACTAAAAGTAAGAAGTATAACTGAAGACCTGACGGAAACAAGACAATAATACAACTCAACAAGACACGACAATAAGACTGTAATGAGTAACGACAAGTGTTATATGACAATTAGACAAGTGTTACTGACTGACGCAGCTCACGACCAAAAACTGATAATTTCGACCTAGCACGTTTTTACTAGAATGGACTTTAAATGACTTTGGCAACTTTTGAGTTTGGCTGATATAGACCGACATAAATAACTAAATGGAACGGAAAGAGATATTGACTGGATAGTATCATTGACATGACGACCGGTCTGGCCTAGTGGATGGTGACCCGGCCTATGAAGCCGATGGCCTCTGGTTCAAATCCTGGTAAGAACATTTATTTGTCTTATCACACAACGTGGATATTTGTTCCTGGATCTGGTTTCTATGTATTTAAGTATTTATATATTATGTATATCGTTGTCTAAGTACCTACAACAAAAGCCTTATTGAGCTTACTGTGGGACATAGTCAAATTGTGTAATAATGTCCTATAATATTTATGTATTTATTTATTGAAACTACAGGTGTCGTTTTAAGTACATATATCGTTGGTACAAAATAGTAAGTAGGTACCTATATATTAGCATGACGCTCTGAGACATAATGACAGACATGAATTAATTCATTCTGGTTAAACCTGACAATGACTGTAACCGAACTCGACTCTAACTGAGACTGACTATGAGAGTGACACGACACTAAGTGTGACATGAATAACTGACTGCAATGTCGCTTGAAGGTGACAGTAATACTGCCATTAACAGTTGCGACTACCTGTCCTGTACCTGAGTAATTATACAGAATATAATTGATTTCGACTAACTGACACTGACTGCAACTGATACTAATTATCATTTATACCGAATATTACCGACTTTGACTGCAATGAATAGCGACTTACTGACAATACTGACATTGATTTTTAATACGAGTGCAGTACACATTTTGAATTTGAGATTGACGGTCAAATACTGATGGTGACTAACGGATACGAACAATTGGACATATTTAAAAACAGACACTGACTGCAACTTTTTTTAGGTAATTAGGACTAGCGTCACTGATTTTAACTAACTAGCATTGGCCGTCGCAGTCATTAGTTAAGTGACACTAACTGTTACTGAATCTTACTAACTGTCTATAGTCTAGCAAAACAAGTCGTTAGTAGAAAAATGCCTAAAATTCAAAATCTGCATTGAAGATCAACACTTAGTGCCTACTTTTTCAGAATTTCCGTCTTATTCTACTGATAAAATTGGTTTGCTAGACTATAACACTGACTGTCACTGATACCTACCGACCATAACTGATTTTGACTAACTGACATTGACTGCAACCAATACTGACAATGACTGACGGTAACCGACAAATTGCTACTGGCTGCAACTCATACTGAATGTCTTTTATATTGACTATAACTGAATAAAACTGGTTTTGACTGCATCGTATACGGAGTAACTGAAATAATTGAACGTGACTGAAACTGGCTAACAATGACTGAATGAAAATGCAAAACAAACAATAGCAAAGGACAGTGACTAATAGATGACATTGATTGACAAAGACGGACTGCTAGAGATTCTAACAAACTAGAACTAACCGTCATTGAATTTGACTAATTGGCGCTATAACCGAATGCTACCGATTTATCTGAAGCGGGTATTGATTAACTGACATTAAAAGTTATTGATATTGACTGACACGGACTGAAAGAGACTGCTAGTAAATGTGAATAAGCAACTGGCGCTATAACTGGCTCATTACTGACTTATCGGCGGATAACAACTAACTGACATTGAAATTTACTGATGACTGACATGGTCTACATGACTGAAAGTTAATTTGACTGAGTACAACTGAGCGTCACGTATTTTGACTAACTGACATTGAAACTTATTGATATTTACTGACACTGGCTGACTGCTAGAACGACAAACTGACAATGACTGACGCGGACTGACAGACTGTTAGTTCATCTAACTACAATTGACGGTAACTGATTTTGACAAACTTCTACGGATATCGACAAAACCGACATTGATTGAAAATGACATATGACTGACTCGTTAATCGGATCAACTTAAACTGACCGTCACTAATTTTTGACTAACTGACTCACAGATATTACTGAACTGATACTGACTTAAATCCATTCTGACTTTTCCCTAGCGATCGCTAATACTGGCTATAACTGATTTTGACTAACAGACATTGACTACAACTGAAACTGACTAATGGTAAGCGACAAATTGCCACTGACTGTAACTTTATGCATGCTTTAACCGAGTGAGACCGACTTCGACTGCATCAGATACCGGTTAAATGACACTGATTATCTACTTGTGACTAGTTAACCGTCACTAGTACTTACTATAACTGACATAAACTAATCAACATCAAAGCAAAGAGTTCCGACTAACCGCCATTGACAGTCACTGATATTGATTAACTGACTCTGACTGTAACTGACTTTGACTGACATTTGATTACGACTTCTGAACCGACACTGACTATAATTAGTTGCGTAATAAAATTGAAATTGAATTCACTGGACAAGAGATACCAACAATATCTGTGTGTGACTGACTGTAACAGATACTGACAATAAGTGGCACTGAGTGTGACAGTAACTGACTAAAAGTGATACGGACAACTCACTCGTAATAACACATTCACTGCCAGTGCGAGCTACGCGCTACGAACGTAGCCGTAATACGTGTTTTCCTGTCTGTAGCGCAAAACGCCTACGAACAGAGAACCGGCCTATCGGGTCGCTGGCAGTAAATATTAAACAAACTGATAAAGACACTGACTGTAACTGTACTATTACTGATACTGTTTAACTAACTTGTTATTTGGCATTGACTGATACTGAATGTCCTAAGTAACTGTGACCGACTGTAAAGGACAGATACTGACTGAATATATTTAAGTAGGTATATTAGAAAATACTGACATAACAAAATACTGACATAAAATGATGACGTTTTAAACTACAAAATAAAGACCACAACCTGAATAACCAGCTGAAAATGTGTGACTGACTGACCTATTTCAAAATAAGTCAGGGCCCATTATTCTATATACAGATATTTAAGGAATTATTCTTATGAATAACGGTTTACTTTATATGGACACGGAATAACGGCCCTTAACAGACTGAGAGTGATCTATGTATGACAATTATTTAGTTCATAAGTTATTGGTTAAGTAGAAAAGTGAGGTTTCGAAAAAATCCATATTTATGGAAAATACAAAGTTGTTCTTAACTTTTCTATTTAACTGACGAAATATAAGATTGATTCAAATATAGATATGTAAGTTTTTATCAATGTGGTCAGCATTTATTAACCCTTAAAATTTTGTTTCAAAGGTTTTGTTCACCTTAGCAACTTAGTTTTGTCTATCTAATGCTGACTGTACCAATATTTAAAAAGAGCAACGAATTTATTAACATTTTACAATGATAAAGAATCTCATAATAGTTACGTAATTAATATACTTAATAAGATTATAAAAAGTAATGTTTTGGTTTTGATAATAAAATCTAACCACCGATGGTTCTATATCTGCTTGTAAACAGTTTGTTATTAACTTATCACAGATATGAATATTGTTTTATGTAAACTAATAAAGAACAATGTTGATTATTATTCATTATGTGTATTTTGAACTTCTATAAAGTTTATAAAGTAATTGAAAATCCTAACGGTTGTTTTTTGTATATTAAGTTGAAATAACTTATTCTAGTTTTGTAGTGAATAAAAGTTTATACAATATTACATCATTTTATTACATCACAACACAATATACATTTTTGTATGCTTATAATTTCTAATAAATTAAAATGCATAAAAATAAACAATTATAGCTGTTCTAGTAAAAAACAGATAATTTAAGGTAGATAACCTACCCTTTAATAATAAAAGTAATTTCTAACAAAATATTACATGACAAATAAATGCCTTAACCTCTTGAACGCCAGACGGCGAAGGAATATGCCGCGCCCCGGACGCCAGGCAAAGGCAAGACGCGATTATTTAAGCAAAACTGAACTTTATGGAGTTCCGCGAAATTTCCTATTCAATTGGCGAAGCTGTCGGCTGTAGCCGACGTTGGCGTCCTTGGCAAGACTTTCTGATGACGGCCAGAGCCGACTGTGGCGGTCAATAGGTTAAATGTCAAGACTCTCACCTAGCCCTAAATCATTTTCTATTATGTGGTTTTATTCATTTGGTATGATTTCTGTTCATTACATGTATTATCAGAGTCACTATCAAATAGTGATTTAAATAAATAATATTCTAAATTCTAATATTAAGTACAGTAAATTCTAGAACAGACTAGTCACATCAACCATAAAATAATAATTAATAGTAATAATAGATTTAACTGCTTTAAATTTACTGATCAACTTACATAACCAACTTAGCCTAATGAGACTCAAAACACATCCATATATTTAATCTCTCTCAGGATAAAATTGGCACAAATTTTTGGCCATTTCTTGTGCCAGCTCTTCAGTGCTTGCACACAAGACCCTACGAGATAGGACATCAAATGGGCCGCCAGCAGGATCAATACAGACACCACCTGCTTCACGGACTATAATGTCACCCGCAGCTATATCCCAGGCATGAATACCAAACTCAAAGTTAAGATCAGCCCCTCCCAATGCCACCATGCACATATTCAAGGCAGCAGATCCCAAGGTTCTAATACCATGGGCCTTAGTAATTATCATTTTAAAGTTTTCAAAAAGAACTTTCTGTCTTTCAGGGTCACGACTTGTACCAGCCTCTGTCATGATCAAAGCTTTACTCAACTCCTTAATTTGAGACACATGAATCTGACGGCCGTTATAAAACGCACCTTTACCTTTCTTTGCTGTGAACAACTGCTCTAGGATAGGATTGTATACAATTCCAGCAACTGCCTCCTTGTTGATAAGAAGTCCCAAAGAGATGCAGCTGTGTGGAAAACCGTGGACAAAATTCATAGTTCCGTCGACAGGATCTATCACCCATGTGGGCGCATCAGTTAGCTCGCATTTCGCGCCATCAGACACCGCTTCCTCGCCGATAAACTTATGGTCGGCATATAATTTTGAAAGCCCTCCCACCAAAGTTTCTTCTACCTTTTTATCTATTTCTGTCACCAGATCGATATCACACGACTTTAATACGAAGTCCTTGCATCCAGTAATATGATCTTTTATAAGGTTTCCGCAAGTTTTCACCAAAGACAGCGCTGATTCGAAGTATTCGTCGACTAAAGCAGACTGATCTGCCATCGTGCGAATGTGGCCACGGAACGGTTTAAAAACGAACCGTACAGCAACACCTTGTTTAGAACAAGCTAGTTTAATGATACTATTAAATAAATAAATTGTGATTACTTTTGTAAAACACCCATGCCTGTAAATTTCCACTATCGCCAGTCATTGACATTGATATGACTGACAGTGACAGCTGAAGTTGACAGTTGTGACCTTAATTTTTTTTAAATTACGCTCCAAATCACGCACAGCAAGTAGATAAGAATGATAAAACAGTGGGTTATTTGTTGCCCACCATAAACCATACTAAAATTTACGTTAGGAAATTAAAACACGAAGACTGACAAGGGCGAAAAATAATAGCGCTTTCTCTGCTACTCCTGCTGAAACACACAAGATACACACAAGGCTAACCCGTTCGGTCATTTCCTCCCACCGGGCTTCAACGCAATAGAAAAGTTGACAACTTTTCAAAAAACTGTGGGTTCAATAAGTTATAAGATGTGTACGGTCGTCCACACTGACAATTCGTGCGAACCTTTTGTCTTGGCAATAAGGTTTACGAGCCGATGGTCAGTTCAGATTGGTTCAGTGTGTGTTGCTGCAAGGTGTGGGACGAGTTAGCACCAAAGAGTAAAGTAAGTATACAGGGCGTCCCAAAACTATGGGACATGAAGGGGAAGTACCTTTAATATCGTAGATAGGGTATTTTCCTGAAAAAAGACTTTGTTATTTTTAAAAGTTCGAATCGAACCGACTTAAATGTGAGAAAAAAATCACCCTATTTTTATGATGCCAATGGAAAGAAAAGTTAAAAAATAATAACTCTTCTTTAGTAACACAGTATTTTAAAAGAAAGGAACAACGTAAAATTAATCATTTTAATCAAATTAAAAACATACATGAAACTGCTGAAGTCAATTAAGTAGTAAGTTTTTTGTAAATTAATAAAATGCTCAAAATGTGATCCGTCGTGTCTTGTCTTTCGTCTAACTACAGAGCGGATTTTTATGAATGAGCTGTCACTCGCATTGGCCTTTGTGGTTCATGCCATATGCTAGTTTTTTTTTAAATTGTTTTTATAACATCTTTGTTGGCTGCTACTCTGAACCCCACTGATGAACAGCTGCCAGGTGCCCAAGTCACATGTTAACAGGAAAGAGGACGGCCGATTCTCCATACAAAGGTAGTCCCAATTTTCCTCTCTGGATATTGACTTTAGCTATTCCCCTACGTTTGACTTTTTTAGATTTTTGTATTATTAAAAAATGAGGAGCGAAAAACAGATTTCACACAAAATTTTAAATGCTTCTAACTCCTATAATAATTAAAAATTAAAAAAAAATGAAACGGAAAATAGCTGTGGTTGATATACAAAAAATTGTGTCAAAATATTTTCAATAATATTTAGAGAGGAAAATGAGATGATTTCGCGCGGGTCCTCCACTTTCGACTTAAGGAACCTGCGTTGGACCAACAATAAAACCAGTGATTAAAAATCATGAAAAATTGTTTAATTGGCATACCAACTGATAACTTGTTACAACCTATGGCCAATTTTACAATTATCTATAATTGTTAATAATTAAATATAATATTTATGTAAAATATGTTTATGCTTCAATGGTTTACTTACATTTAAATTTTATATTATTATTCAGAAAAAGAAACTATATAATTAGACTTCGGTAAATAGTCATATAAAATGCTCGCAAAGTTACATCGGGTGTATCAAAATGTCTCACGCGTAGGAGAATGTTAACCATATAAAAACCTAAGGCCACAATTTATTACTATGTGTCTTATCTAAGTCTAGAGTAACGCAAGCCGTGTCGACGCCTGGCAACATTGCTCGCGTGTCGAGAGCGGTGTATTTACAAATCCAAGGAGTACAAGGGATAGATAGTTAAAATCTGTTAAAACACCCACGAGGCGCGGCGGCAGCGGTAATATTTGTACTGTATATAAAACTGTAAATTTGTATAAAAACTGTAGCAATTATCGTTGTATTGGGGTAGTTATTACAGTAAGTCATTGGACAGTTCAATAATAGCTTGATAAATCACAAAATGTATGGATTCACAATGATTTTTAGCTATTTTTAGACCGACTGCTAGTTTCCCCGCCACCACGCCACACACCGAAAGCTTACATGTTCTTACTTAACTACTAGGTATCATTAAATTTGTATGGCAACTAAGCGCTCAGTGACAACCACTGATATTATTTACATGTACAAGCAACCGACTGAGCGCGGCTGAGCGTTGTCAAACATCGAAAAAGTCGAAAATCACACGCGCCCAGTTTGGAAGCAAAAGTGAACCAGAATGCGGCTTTTGGGGGACTCGATATTGTCGCAACAGTCTTCATTACTCAGTCGCTTTAATCAATTAAACCAATTACTATGAAGTACTTTTGCCACTATTAATAATACTTTTTTTTTCTTTTTTTTAATTTCATCACAATATCACCCAATGAGTAATTTCAACATTTTACCCGCTAGACTAGGTCAAAGGTAAAATAGCAAACTCTCCATTGTCAGGAATGTTCCGTTATTAATACTGGATCGTGAATGCTCCAATTTATAAAAATGCTTGATATATTATGATGGCGTAAAAAAAATTAAATGCGTAGAGATTCGCAGACCGTTAAATGCATAAAACAACATTTAAAGGTGCATCCATATCGGAGTTGCTTAAATAACAACTAACACAATTCAAGTATGGCTGGCTAACACGCCATCTATGTCTCTCACTGTGGAATAAACAAAAAGTTTGTACAGTCACGTCTGAAAACATCGATACGATCGAAGTGCCAAAAATATACGCGACTTTATGACCCATATATTAGGGTAGTGTATACATATTTTTGGCACTTTGTCAGTATCGATATTTTCAAACGTGACCGTAGGTATAGTATTCGTATAAAAACAAATCCGATTAGGACGCATCCTAGTCGCAGATATTTTTACAACAGACATGCAAAATGTATCATTTCATTAGGACAATTCATTTTCAGGCGATATGGTTTGGGGTGTACAGTAATATACATATAACAAGCTGACGACGCGGACCTAACTCGGTACTAACTTGGCAACACGGTCTCAAAACAATATAACATTATAATTACTATTAACACAAACATGACAGGCGATTTTAATATAATTTTAAACGTATAAATGAAAGTATTAATTTGTTGTAAAATTAACCATTATACGAACTTCACTACTGCTGTAAAAAATTCGCAATTTTTCGTAATTTAGACTAATAAAGCAAAAGAAAAGAATTTTACATGTGATACAAACATAATAAAACGTAGTTTTAGATACAGTAAGACAATTAAGTTGAAATATTTGTATCACCCATCAATAAGTACAAGACCTCTACCTTCTTTGCATTAACTTCTTGCTTAAATATATCATGTAGCCAGATGCAATGATAAATAGCAAGCAATCCTTAACGATTACATGAGGCGATATTGATGACATTAAATACTGACATTTGATATTTGAATAAACGTAAGTGATAGATAAAATAGTGAAGTTCGACAGGCATAGCTACATGATCAAAAATAGTTTCTTTTGTACATCAGCTGTACATAAGAGAGCAAAAACTCGTCAAAGCGAGACTAGCCCCAACAAGATGGCCAATTCTGCAAAGGCTTTTGACAAAACTAGTACCTGTGATAGAGCAACAATGTCGAGCTGAGCAAAAATGCTGTTAAGTAACATATACTCTGACAATTGATCGTAAGCTGTTTGTCAGGCGCTAGCCCGTGTACAGCTCTCAGCTTATTATATAACAAATAGAATGCCAGCAGAGAGGTTATTATAGTAGGGGCTACTTGTGTTGAGCCGTGTTGCCGTGGGCGGCCTACTCGACGCTGTTGGTGGTGTCGTTGACGTCGTCGAAGGACTCGTCGCCGGAGCCGCCGCCGGGCGCCAGCGAGGAGCGCTTCATGCGCGACGAGGACGAGCCGCTCGACAGCCCGATGGGCCCGCCGCCTTGCCGCCTGCAACATACGGTTAACATTACACTTTTGTACGAGGCTTATAATGAAGCGTCCAGATCTAGCGAATGGGTCACGCGCGATCCTCATTGTTCTTATAAAATAACACGAGCAATCCTTTCGTGAATGTCTAATTCGCTACATCTGGACGAACCTGTATATTATTACTGTTTTTAGCGTAGGAAAGGGAAAGCGACAAATATGTAAGATATTTGCGATATTTGGCGCTATAGTTAGTTACAGAGATATAAATGTTGGCCTTTTTCTGTACTACATAAAACTTGCTCGATATTAACATCTATCTAACTTAACATATCATTAAAGGAGTATATAAATTAAATCGTTATTTACTTACAATTTTATTAAATACTGTAAATGTATTAAATAAAATACTCAAGAGGAGTACCTACAGTTTGTTAGTCTTAAAACTTTAATAGTCTATATGAAAATTGCGAGTCAAATCGCTTTCATATCATAAAGAGATCAAACCCAAACAACACAATGATATGGGTTTTGCCCATGAAGTGATCATGGAACGACGGCACAACAAACATTCTTATTACATACTAAATGACGTAAATTGATGGATTTTTATCATCGGAGTAACAAAGATCCGTGCAAATATAACGACATAAGTGACACAAATGAAGAAGCTTTTGTTCACTTCATCACTAAGAAATTAAGGTCTTTATAAATAGTAAGCACTGTTTCATTAAGACAAGTCCAGATCTGACGAACGCGCCGCGAATGTGCCTTTTTGCGAATTACTCGCTAACTGCTCGCGTGCAGTGCGCAAGTAATTAGAGAATGGCGTGGTATCGACACATTCGCAAGATCTTGAGAGATTTCAAATAGTCACTATATTTGAAAGGATTTTATTACACCCGATTTTGTCAACAGCTATTTATTGTGAATACAGACACCCATTCCTTTCTAAGAAGGTGCGTTTGAAAGGAAGGTATGCCGTATCCAACCAATAAACGCTAGTACTCGTGAATGTGAAAATGATCCTCGTTGTCTATGAACGACGAACGTAGGCTGTTATTGAAACATATGCGTAAGCTTAAACATAGAACATTATGCTGGGTCGCCAATATTGTATGGCAAAATAAGAGACTTTATTATGATGATTAACTTACGACTTCATGGGCCATTCTACTACAAATTTTACTAAAAGAAATATGTTACTATTTCCCGAAGGATTCACCTCTATTCACGTTGAGCAAAGGCATTAAAAGAGGGGTAATTTATCAAGAAAAAAAAGTAGAGTGCGAGTTAAAATAATTAGAAAATTAGCTAAGACTTTATAGGCCCGAACGTAAAACTAATCATCATCATCATAATATCCACTACTTTGCCAATTATTGCGACCAGCAAAAGCCGTGGTTAACCGCGTGGCAAGCTGTAATCACCATAGTATTGCCAAGTCTTACTGTACAGTTACCGCATCCTAGTCCGAGTGCGACTCGTCGCGCGATGGTCTACACACAACACACGACATTATACACTTGTGTAAACTATGGACCTCGAGTGCAAAAAAAATAATGGTGCGTCCAGATTTGGAGATTGCGCCTTTAGCGCAACATTCGTCAACCAATTGCAAAAGGATCTGCTACCGTGTATGTGGCAGTACAATGTGCAACGCGCGTATTTCACGAGCGTTCTGCGAACGGCTAGCGAGCACGATAGCTAGATCTGGACGCACCCTTATTAGTTCCTTGATGTATACGAGAAATGTACTTGTTCAACAATTTTTGCACTTCGGGCCTTTTTAGGTTACTAGATATTTCCTGAAATATTATGTTAAGACGATAAAAAACACAAGTAAAAATGTATTACTAAAAATATATATTTAATCATAACCCTTAAGGTGGCAAATGTTAGTTTTGAGTGGGTTGAATTATCATGAAACATTTCCTAGCATCTTGCCAGACTAAGGGTTATCTTTTGTACTTCGATGCTAAATACTACAATATGAACTTTGAAGAAATAATTTATATATAAAATTAAGACAAAAGAAAGTCATGTGCAATGTTATTTAGTGTTTTTTCACTTAATATACAAAATTAAGAATTATTGTGCAACATGTTACTTGAAAAAATAAACTAGTCTTTGGAATTTATAAAAAAAGTATTAGTGCCATTGACTTCACAACCCACAGTGTAAGTAACAAAAATAAAAAAATAAAGAAGCTGAGAAATTAAAGGTATTGCATAAATCTACCAAGAAGAGAAACGGAACAACACCAAAGTGCACGGGATAAACTAAAGAAATGGTTGTGATCCTTAGTTTCTAGGCACAGCGTGCGTTAGACATCCTCATAATGCTGCAGCCACTATCCAAGAGGAAAGAAGCAGCGCTCATTGTGGCCATCTTTACGGAAGGTCCAACTGTGTGAACGGAGTGGACGCTCGAGCGGAGCAGGGCATCAGGCGTTCTTGTTACACACATACAAACGCTTAGATATGAGCAGCCCGAAAGGACTGGAGTGCACGCTGTTCTCCGCTTCCCGCCAGGCCGAACGCTCCGCTGGGCGTTCACCACTCACTACCACAAGTACGATCCCCAAGCCTCATTCAACCGCATGCTGTCCAAGATTTAGACAGGAGAAATAGATCAGACCGCCAGGCCCGGCGAGACAGAGACGGAGGACTCACCGCAGCTTGTTGCGCAGGTTGTTGCACTCGCGCGTGAGCGTCTCGTGCGTCTCGAGGATGTCCTCGAGCTCGCGCTGCGCCTTGCGCTTGCCGACCTTCTCGCGTTGGACCTCTTCTTCCGCTTCGTCCAGCTGGCGTTTCAGCGCTTTCACGCGATTGTTCATCTGTAAAAACACATACATTGTTTAGGGACTTTTTCCTTAACTTGGATTTTTACTCAACACATAAATCTGCTTTTTTTTATATTACGAAATCGGCGATATCATTTCACAATATGTGAGCGTATAGTGGCTAAGTCACTTATTCAGTCATCTTGACTTATTGGCTCATGTATGCCAGACATTTCTTGGGTTTGATGATCTTTTTTTGACCGGCTTTCATGTATCTTGTTCGGTAATATGTTTATTAAGTAAGTGTACAATGAGTAAAGAATATGTTACAAGGTGCGAGGGTTACCTTCTCTATCTGCTCCTTGTACTGGTCGGCGTGGCGGCGCTCCTCGTCCAGCTGCAGCGCCAGCTCCTTCATCTTCTTGTCGAGCTTGCGCGACGCCTTCTGCTGCGCGAGGCGCTCGCGCGACTCCGCCTCCAGCTGCTCCTCCAGGTTGGCCACCTTCAGCTCTAGCGACGTGATTACGCCCTGCGAATAGTCAACATGCTATATTGGAACTGCTTTTTAGATATCAAAATCGGAAAAATAAGTATGTAAACGCTTTTCCACATATCGACAAATAAAATTTAAAAGCAATTTGTGTGGAAAAAAAGAAACTTACGAATTTTTCTTTTTCTACTCGTCGACTGTAATAGTTGAATGTATGGGCTTCCAACTGAACTATAATATTCTTTACAGTACATATGGTGCTACTTTACCGCACTAGTGCGAAAATTAGCTTATTACGTTACTGTGTCGAACATTTAAAGAGCCATATGTACTGTAAAACGTTGTACGATACATGTGCGAATAGGTAAACCGCAACTCGTGTCGATTTAAAACACTCCCTTCGGTCGTGTTTTAATTTATCGCCACTCGTTTCGAATTTTCTATATTTCGAATTTCATCGTAATCTAATATTTCGATACGCTGTAGTCAGCTATAAAAAAAATTTAACAACCACGTGCCGCTGCGCTCCCATAGAAAGGATTAAACGGTGAACTTCGCGCGTTTATATCTTTTGTACTACATTTTTGTCTACTGAGAAATATCAGATACTTACCAATTTTCATTCATTATTTAGGTTTTATAGTAAACAAAGTGTTATTTTAGATGACTCGCAGAAAAAGTATTGCATACAAAAGTTTTCAATCTCGTACCTTATTTAGGTAACTCAGCAAGCTTCGTTGCCTAAACACGCTACTCGATATTATATCAAGATTGAATAAAATACTATAAAGACTTCAATGGTATCTCAAATTAATATTGCGTAGATTCCCGTCTGATATCACATTTTTGTCCTTGACTGAATTTAATCAGATGAAAAAGGATTAGGGTACCTTGGTCTTGGTCCGCTGTGCGGTCTCCAGCTCGGCCAGCTTGGCCTTGAGTTCCTTGTTCTGTCGCTCCAGGACAAGTTTACCGCTCTCCAGCTTCTGCGTGGCGGACTTCTCTGTACCGAGCTCCATTGTGACTTGATCGATTTGGTTCTAAACAATTGTAAATTAACATATTGTATTACAAAATTTGATGTATTATGTATATGTATAATGTATATGTTTTTCGCGTTCAAAAAATATTTTTTAAACTTGCTCAGCAGAAAGGCTGTAGAACTAGGGAACAAAGCAAATTATTTTATAATATATTTTCATTTATGTTTTTTATTAAGTACGTTTACTAAATTTATTATTCGCCCTTGATTTGCATATACTGTTACATGTTAGTATGTAGTTTTATGATAGTTACCTGTGCCTTCCTAAGGCGGTCATTGAGTATTTCATTGTTGGACTGTTCCTCGTCCAGGTCCTCTTCAAGCGCCGCTATCCGCGCTTCCAGACGTTTCTTCTCGTCTACTAGAAGTGTACTCTGAAAAAAAAATACAAATATTAAATTAACGTACAAGTCGATGTTAAATTTATATCGAGTCAATCCTTTCGGCCGCCATCGCAACTGTGTTTCACAACCAGTTGTCTATTAGGATTTTTTAATCTTTCATGGCAACCAGTTGTGATAGAAGAAGATTTATTCCTCTTACACATCCAGTTGTGAATAAGGAAAATCTCAAAAAGGCTAGTTGTTACTGAAGATTCAATTTTCCTTGTTCACAACCATAGAAGAAATTTCTATGGCTTCTATGGAAATCAACCGTGTCAAATTAATTAAGATTAAGATTATTATTATTATTAAGATTCAAAAGAAGACTGTTTATTCTGTATCGGAAACCAGTTGAGGAAACAGAATTATTTTTCTTGATTCGAAACTAGGTTTCCAAAGAAGAAGTATAATTCCATTTTCTAAACTGGTTACGAAACTTTGGTTTCGAAAGTGGCCGAAGGGGTGTTAATAACCATGCGAATAATAAGCATGCTTACATAAGAGCATGTACTTTAATGTACAATATACACTGTGATTTAGTGATATTTATCAAATATCGTGATATATTTTGGTCGGTTAACTAGTGTATATGTCCCTCATAACAATATTTATCACAGCCGGAATCCTGGTTGAGTAACAGGAATAAATGTTCTTCTGTCACAACTGGTTGTCATGAAATATTTTAAAATCCTCATAGACAACTGGTTGTGAAACACAGTTGCGATGGCGGCGATTTTTTTCTTCTTTGACAACTGGTTGTGTAACAGGAATAAATCTTCTTCTATCACAACTGGTTGCCATGAAAGATTAAAAAATCCTAATAGACAACTGGTTGTGAAACACAGTTGCGATGGCGGCCGAAGGGGAGTCAATGCTGTGAAAACTTATCGTTTCAAGAGAATTTTTTGAAGTGAAAACTTCTTTAGCGTTGCTGTGCACTTTTTGTGATGGGGAAAAAATGTTAAACTCGCGTCAGGGCGTCAGGTGTCACGTGACCGTCAGATTGAAAATTCGTAATATGGAGTGTGGAATTAAGAGGAGTGACATCTCTTATGGTAGAACTGTTGCAAAAGTGTCCAGCCTTCAGCTATAAATAATAGTTCCAAATCTTTCCAAAGTAGCGCTAGAGTAGCTAAGAACCTAGGCGTTATTGACGGAGTGAAGTGCGCTGTCTATGATTTGATTTTTTTGTTCAAGTATTCTAGGTATTGTAGCGCCACCTATTTAAGGTTTTTTGATGACACTTTTTGGTACATGGAGATTTATTTCCTTACCTCCACCTTCCGTAATTCGTAAGACGGACATGTGACATTATGGTGACGTGCAAATTGAATGTCATCGAACCCTGGTTACTATGGAAGGTAGAGGCAAGGAACAGAAACTCCTTCGGCAGAATTGTTGTAAGTGTCCAGCTGTCAGCTATAAATAATAGTTCCAAATCTCCCCAGAGTAGCGCTAGAGTAGCTAAGAACCTTATTGAAGAAGAAGGCGTTATTGACGGAGTGAAGTGCGCTGTCTATGATTAGATTTTTTTCTCAAGTATTCTCGGTATTGTAGCGCCACCTATTTTGTCGCCAGGTTTTTTGTCGGACACTTTTTGGTATATAGAGATTTTGTTCCTTGCTCTATCTACTCTAGCTCTAGTTACTTTTGAAAAATCGTATGTCATTCAAGTGTGACATTTTATTTTCTTCATAATCAAAGTGCTGTCATAACGGTTAAAGAGGTTTAATCTTTGTTAACTGTGTTGTATTGTATCTTTGTGTTGTTAGGTGTCCATGATTGTAGATACTAAAATTTTTCCTTATCAAAAAGTTAAATAACAAAAAAGAAGCGTGATTGTTTTACTCAATATGATGGTGAACGATTCATTAACATTTATTGATTGTCTAGGCTGTAGTCCTGCTCACGTCTCATAAATTACTCTGTATATGTTATATATATATATGTACTCATAAATTACTCTGTATATGTTATATATATATTGACGACCGGTTTGGCCTAGTGGTTAGTGACCCTGCCTACGAAGCTGATGGTCCCGGGTTCAAATCCTGGTAAGGGCATGTATTTGTGTGATGAGCATGGATATTTGTTCCTGAGTCATGGGTGTTTTCTATGTATTTAAGTATTTATAAATATTTATATATTATATATATCGTTGTCTAAGTACCCTCAACACAAGCCTTATTGAGCTTACTGTGGGACTTAGTCAATTTGTGTAACAATGTCCTAAAAAAAAAAAAAAAAAAAATATTACTTAACACTAAAATTCGCATTTCAAAATATCTTCCACACTCAAATTCCGGTTCCGATCCCTGCGTGACATACCTTGCTGGTGGTGTTGTTGAGCTCGTCCTGCAGGTCGTCGCGCTCGGCCTCGGCCTGGCGGCGGGCGCGCTCGGCCCCGGCCAGCTCCTCGGCGTGCTGCAGCGCCTCGGCCTCCAGCGCCTTCACGCGCCGCTCGGCGTCGCGCGCCGCCGTGCAGGCCTCCTCCTTGCCGGCGCGGGCCTCCTCGGCCTCGCGGACGGCCTCCTTCAGTTGCTGCTGGAGCTTCTTCAGTTGCTTCGTGGCGTCTTCTTTCACCTGTACAACAATACAATAAATCACTTCCTGAAATAAATTGTGGATTATCATTTTACGTAGTGCTTTCCGACAAATTAGATCGGGAGCTCCGAAATAAGTGCCTAAATTCACAGCTGACGGAATCCGACATCGAAACCATCGATGCGTTACCATCTTTACAGTATTAAACAAACTCCGACATTCTTGCCTTGCCTTGTTCATTTTGATACTCTTCTTATACTACTATGTTATACTAGTTCAGAAGAATAAATATCTTACTTTTTAAATACATTCCGAGATATATCCGCCGGCGTAGATGGCCCCACATGTACGCCTTTCGGTAACTAGATTGTCAAGTGTTTGACAATCCACAAACTACAAAATACCGTGCAACATAATTGACTTCACCTGGCACAGCTACAACAGATACGCGCGTCCGTACTCCTGAGCCTACGCCCATACCTTGTTGGCCAGGTGCAGCGCCTGCTCGGCGTCCTTGAGCTCGCCCTCGAGCTTCTTCCTCATGGCGAGCGCGGCGGCGCGCTGCTTGCGCTCCTCCTCCAGCTCGGCCTCCAGGTCGCGCAACTGCTTCACGATGCCGCGCCGCTTCTCCTCGCCTTGCTCTTCTTTGGCCTTAAATTGGAGGTACAGAATTTTACTTAGTTGGCTATGAAGTATATAGTTAGCTTAGCATATTATACGCATAGCATTTACACTGCGTTTGAATGAAACTTACATGAATAAAGAAGAATATTAGCATTCAATATTGCACTAGGAAAGCTTACCGACTGCGCCAATAAACATTCTCATCTTTTAAAGTTATATCTCTCCTACATCGCATAGCCTACATATTGACTTCAAGGCGCAGCTTAGCATTCTCAGTCAACTGCAAATCATCTTGGATATTCCTCACTTCAAAGCTGAAGCTCAGCCAAATGTGATTCAAGCGCTCGCTTGGCTGTCTCCAAGCCGTGGACGTTACTTCATCCCACCGACCGCGCCAGTATACAAAACTCTCACCTGGAGATCCCTCTCAAACTGGGCTCGCATGGCCTGCATATTGACTTCCAAACGCAGCTTAGCATCCTCAGTCAACTGCAGATCGTCTTCGATCTCCTCGTTCTGGGCCCGGAGTTCAGCCAACTGCGACTCGAGCGCCCGCTTGGCCTTCTCCAGCTCGTGGACGTTCTTGTCGGCGGTTCCTTGCGTGTTCGCGAGCTCGTCGAGCTCGGACTGTAGGAGACGCTTCGTGCGTTCTAGTTCTTCGATCTGCAAGATAAACATATACGGTTTAACATCTGGTTACCCTAAGTCCTATTATTATTGGGAGCGTGCACGACTGTCACGCAACATAATGTCCGCAAGTCTAGGGGAAAACGTCAATTCACTACATCTTATAAAACTACTCCAAAACTAAAAACTACTGAACGGATTTTCATACGACTTTCATCTATCAATAGAGTGATTCTTGAGGAAGGCTTAAGTATATAACTTGTTAAGGTTTTGTGTAAATTGTTTGAAATATAACGATGTTGTCGGAAAAAATCACGCTGTCTAGGAGCTTTAATCGAAAACGCTGCCTAATCCGTTTGAGCTATAACAACACAATGTATGGTGGGGTTGTTTCTCATTCATAGGTCTACAAAAAAGTCCGCGATGTGAAATGTCTATCTTTTAAGGATAACTTACTATATCCATTCTTAACTTCTAGAAAAAGATCACGTAATATGTGGCATTTGCAAAGCTATTTACATGGATACATTATTAACAATTATCAAAATAATTACGTTAGTTATATTAAGCATTTCATACAGATTACAATGGTCCCTTACACCATACAATTTAAATGAATATTTCAAGAGTAATCGTAAATCAAAGTTTCATTTCGAGCCATATAATTGTACGAAATGTTAAAGACGCTATCCGCAGTTAGTTCAATTTTTTACAACCTTATGCGCTGGGATCGCTTTACTTACCCCCACCACGCACTTCGCACGGTCCCAATATTATATAAATCGTCGCTATACTTACTCAACCTCGTATCTATATATAAGATACGTATATCAGATACGAGTTTGAGAAAGTATAGCGACGAAATGTTTGAGTGCAAGGAAAGTTGACACCGCACATGCGGGGCACCATAGGGGCACTCTAGTTGATCTGCGCTCCAATACGCCGAACCATGCAAGTAACGGGGCTGGCTCGTGCGGAGCGTATAAATTTATGACGCGAGGTTTTAATTAGTTTAGATATTCTTTAGGTAAATTCCAAATTACGTTACTAAATAACTAAGGAAAAGGAGGTACCTTTTCAGCGGCATCGTCCAGTTCCCTGGTGAGCGAGAGCACGCGGGTCTCCTTGTCGCGCGCCTCGCGCTCCGCCTGGTCCCGCTCGGCCGCGTAGCGCTCCGCCACTGCACGCTCCTCTGCTACGACCTGAAAAGGATAAATGTTTAAAAAATGTCTAATACAAGGACGTAATTAAATGAAAGTGACTTTAAGATGTGCCATTCACAGCAATAGGCGGGTCCACACAGAGCGAACATACGCGCGAGGCAATTTCCTTGCGCACAAAACGGCCAGTGTAGACGTGCCTCGGCAGGCAAAGCGCACGTTTTCCTCGGGCGAGCGCGACCTTGGCCGAGCCGCTCGGTGTCAGTGTTTCGGCATGCTCAAAGGCGCCTCAGGCGTTTGCCGCGGGCCCGGTCGGGACGTGTTTGTTTGGTGCGCGTGGTTTTGTTCCGTACATCAAATTGGAAAAAATGATTAAAGACCAATGTTACATACTATTAATATCCTTTTACATAGCAAATACATGATATGGGATGCTAGAGATCCCAACTATATGAATAGGGGAATAATTATAGAGGATTGATGTTAAATATCCACGCAGCTATAAAATAAATAAAGTTTTATTTTCAGGCATCACCTACATTAGTACACCCATATCACACTAAAAAGAATTGCTTAAAACTAAAATAAAAGCTATATACCTCCCTGAAAGTGATACCTTTCTTCAATTTGTGTCTTGCCATTTAAGTTTTACGTGTAATTGTGAACATAAATCGAATCACTCCTTTTTTTTTAAATGCGTTTAAAATTCGTCTTACACCATTTTATAACCTCAAAAGAGCCCATTTCCGTATCGTGATCGATATTTATAGATTTGTTACACCCACAATCTCCTACAACTTGTTCGACTTCGTTTTTTTTTGGATTACATTAGCAAAATAAAACATACAAGAGCCACGGCAGTGAATACGTGCAGCACCATTTTGAACAGCTGACTGAGGGACGCCATCTTGCCGAGCAAATTGGCTCGGCTGAGACAAACGTGCTGAGGCAAAAGTTATCCAAGTACGGCCGCACGTGACCCATCGTTTGCCGCGCAAGGAAATTTCATACTAATAAGTAATTTATTTCCCGTTCAATATAATTAGTAATTAGAAATGAACAAACGATAGTGACATATTTTTGATTGAATTCGTCACAGATAAGCTCAACTGGTTACAACTATAAAGTTATGATGTTGTGGAATAACAATTAAATTAGGTCTGAACAGGAACTAGGAAAATTAAACTTAAATTAAGCAAATTAACATTCAAATGAACTTTAGTGTTTGTAATCTCTTATAAAATGTTTCGTATTGTATTCAACGTAACTAATGACGTACCTTGTCGAAGCTCTTCTGTTTCTTCTCCAATTCCATGACTTTGGCACGCTGTGCTTCCAATTCTATGTTCGTGTCTTCCAGTTCGGCTTGAATCTTCTTTTTACCTAAACAACACAATCATCACATTACAGTTAAACTTTAGTTCAAATGGCAATAACGTTAAAAATATTTGCAATTCATAGTTGACATAATAGTACATTACGATACAGGTGCGAAAAATAGGAAATTCGAAACGAGTGGCGATAAATTAAAACACGACCGAAGGGAGTGTTTTAAATCGACACGAGTTGTGAATTACCTATTCGCACATGTATCGTACAACGTTTTACAGTACATATATGGCCCTTTAAATGTTCGACATAGTAACGTAATATGCTAATTTTCGCACTAGTGCGGTAAAGTAGCACCATGTGTACTGTAAAATAAATAATTTGAAATGTGCATGTCACTTTTTGGTGGAAAGCGGGCTATTCCAATAAGACCTAGTGTCCCCTCTGGGAAAGCTCAAGCTTTCTTAGGGAGGCGTGGCAAAAGTTGGCACATCTCTAAGAAGATGGCAAATTATCAGGTTAATGCCAATCTAAATTCAACACTAATTTTAAAACTTCAGTTTTTCCATTGAACTTTGAAATACTCACTTTTGTCAAGTTTATCGTTGGCCTGCTGCAGCTCGTCGATCTGCCGGTGCAGTGCTTCGATATCCTTGCTGAGCTTCTTCCGCGCTTCTTCCAAAATGGCTGCTGCTTCTGCTTCCTCTTCCGCCTTCTTCTTGGCTTCAGCCACTTGGATAGTGAGGGCGGCGACCTGATAAGACAAGATAAAATTAGAATTTCGTTTTCCGGAGAACAACAGTTTTATTTTTGGCTTTCTCAAGTGACCTTCTCATAGTGTTGTGTTACTGCCGGTGAGCAAGGCGGCCAGAGCTCAACGAGAGTGCGGAGTGTTAGGGTCGGCAACGCGCATGTAACTCCTCTGGAGTTGCAGGCGTACATAGGCTACGGTGACTGCTAACCATCAGGCAGGTCGCATGCTTGTTTGCCACCGACGTAGTATAAAAAAAGCTCCAAGCCAGGCTGCAAATGTCTGATTTGCCAAAATAAAATGTGCAAAATATTGTGGGGCTATTTTGTTTATTAAGGTTTCTGCTGACCATGAACAAATGAGGGTCCCGATCAGGCGAAAGGGCCGCATATGAGCCTATTTGCGAAATGTCCTAATTGCGTGTATTACGCAGTGCGGTGTGCAGTGTGCATGCTGTAAGCACGCAAGCGATTCATGAATGGTGCATGCAAAGTGAAATTATGTGATTACCTGTTTCTCGAAGTTCTTCTTCGCCTCCTCCTCTTCGTCCAGCTGGTCCCGGGCCTGTTCCAGCTGTTGCTCCACATTGCGCAAACGTGTTTGCAGAGCTAGCTTCTGTTTGGTTTCTTCCTCCAATAAGGCCTGGAAATAGAATGGAGTTAGGCTGCAGATGTGAATTTTTAAGATTTTTTTTTACGCTCACTGTGAATTTTCCTTAACTGACAAAAATAATGTTCTCTACAAATGCAAAATGAGTGTACCTGGGCCTCGGCGTGTTGCGCGCCGATAGTGGCGGCCTGCTTGACGGCGGCCGAGGCCTTGAGCTCGGCCTGCTCCAACTGGGCCAGGGCTTGCTCGGCCTCGCTCTGCAGACGGACGCATTTCTCTTGAACCTCAGCCCTGTAAAATTAACAAATGTGTTATAATCTGGCCTCTACAGCGTTCTTGAACTCATACATTTTCTAAAGATCAAAACACTTTAAGCTAAGCTAAAGAAACATCACTGTAATGAACGCTACATTATACACAATAACGATCACTAAGTAGTTAGTGAGTTAGGTACGTTTTTAGTTTTTATTATTATTAAACGGATTACGACGTGATGACACGATCAATCAGCAAAATTATATCAAGCATGTCTTATAAAATTACTTAGGGAAATTAAATGATATTAGATATACTAGGCTGGTAGGATTAATGATAAGTTCACTGCGCATGTATTGTGTTACTTTTCAGTTTACAATATTTACCTGTTACCTATTAATGAGAACGGTTGTGTTCTGTGATTTTCGGGTATATGAATATGACTACAACAAACTATGTCTTCAGAGTCCCACTGATTAACAGTCCGTCGGAAGGTATCGGCCTGCCAGTTGTTCGAAATTATCAACTTTTTGTTCTTCAACAGCCACTTTAAACAACATTTGGCATAATAAATGACCCATTACCGTGATCTCTCGTTCTCCTGCAGCTTAGCAGCTAGTTCCGCCAGCTGAGCTTCGGCCTGCTTGCGGCGGCGCTCGCCTTCAGCTCGAGCCGCACTCGCCGACTTCAGCTCCGTGGCTAGGTCAGCGTTCTCCGCTTTCAGGGCTTGCTTGGCTTTCTCAAGGCCTGAAACAAATCATGGACGTTACGTTCGCATGAATAGTTTAGACAAAAAGAATCTTGCAAATAAATTTAATTTATCAATGTTATACTCGTTCGTTTTATGAGGATTAGAAAGAAGTTCATAGAGGAGAGGGAAAAGTCAAACGTAAAACTCAAGGCTACTTCTGTGGCGGTCTTTTTAATACTAAAAAACTAAGTAGAATGATTGGTATTATAAAATAGTGGTATATGTATTTATGCAGTATGTTAGACCATCTATTGGCATGCTTTATTAACCTAATTCACACTTTGAAACTTCACAAGAAACAAACATTAGATTTTTCTTCTTCAGATCAATTTTTGTCTACGTTTATTTCCTTGACATGTAAAGCACTGAAGAGTTTAAACCACTCAAGGCATTCCTCATTTTCAAATAGACTAGAACACATGGCAAAGAAAGTCGACCGGTTTGGCCTAGTGGGTAGTGACCCTGCCTACGAAGCTGATGGTCCCGGGTTCAAATCCTGGTAAGAGCATGTATTCGTGTGATGAGCATGGATATTTGTTCCTGAGTCATGGGCGTTTTCTATGTATTTAAGTATTTATAAATATTTATATATTATATATATCGTTGTCTAAGTACCCTCAACACAAGCCTTATTGAGCTTACTGTGGGACTTAGTCAATTTGTGTAATAATGTCCTATAATATTTATTTATTATTATTTATAAGTTATTCACACTGGACACGGTTCGCATCCGCTTGCGAAGGCCGCCCCGGCTCCGGTGGCGAACACATACTCTGCCAATAATCCCTAGCGAAATGGAACGAGCGGCCCTCTTCTAAAGGAAACTCCGTCACACTGAGCATGGTATCGTCCTTGTACATTTCGAACTTCCCGTTCTTTACTCGTTTATCGCCGGACATTGTTTAAAAAAATAAATTATTTATCAGAAATTAATGTAGAGCTTCGAAAAGTTTGACGTTGATGATGTTATAAATGGAACGTGTTTGATTTCAGTGTCAGTGTCAGGTGTTGACATAGAGTAAACTTAAAAAAAGGTGTGGTTGTGGTTAAAAAGTTTAAATAACTGAAAGGAAGGTTTAATTCTACAATTAAAACGTACTTTTTTTTAAGTTTCTTCTTTTTCCTTTTGGACCTGATCAAATGCAATGAAATGAACCAATAAATATCGAATGAATGCTCATCGTCGAATGAGTCAAAATCAGGTAAAAGTTGATATTGTAAGTTACATGTCTATAGGGACCGTGCGCGTTGGAGGGTCTGCCATCTTGTGGCCTGAATCGGAACAAAAAACATGTAAATTTACACGTCACGTGTTTTGTTTTGCATGGTAGGTTCTGCCATCTTGTGGGCTACATTGGAACAATAAACATCACATTTACGCCTCGCGCCAAAAATCTGACGGCTCCTATGCTGCCTCCTATAGTTCATGCAAGCTCCCTATACACGTCGTATTGTCGGCAGCGTAAGCTCTCCCTACTGTCCAATATTAAAGATTGCTTTGATGATGATTTACCAATAGCAAAGAGAATATGAAACAGAGATGGCACCTTTTCGAGTGATGGCCTATGCTCTAGTAGATGGCGCCACTTTTTGATATCTAATAAATTTAACACATATAAATGAATG
Organism: Cydia pomonella; assembly: GCF_033807575.1. NCBI lineage: Eukaryota > Metazoa > Arthropoda > Insecta > Lepidoptera > Tortricidae > Cydia > Cydia pomonella. Next base: position 17,916,674 of record NC_084712.1, read on the forward strand.
AATATGGATAAAAGTCAAATGGCGTTCTAAAAGTTATAATCATGTGTCGAAAGATGGTAGTAAATTTACTGTACAAAACTTACTTTGTCAATCCACTTCTATTTCAAATTAACTTTGCCAATAGGGAATATTACGCAAAACTCTGCGTAGCACATACTGAGGGCCTACCGCGAAATACAAAAATCGAAATTTCGTTATCTGCCTCTCTATCAAATTTCGATTGTTGCGTTTCGCGATAGGCTCTCTGTAAACAAACCTCCATGATGCATCAATGTCATAGTGAAAACTTAAATATAAAAAAAAAACTTATGGAGTGTGGAATCAAGAGGAGTGGCATCTCTTATGGTAGAACTGTTGCAAGTGTCCAGCTGTCAGCTATAAATAGTAGTTCCAAATCTCTCCAGAGCAGCGCTAGAGTAGCTAAGAACCTAGGCGTTATTGACGGAGTGAATTGCGCTGTCTATGATTTGATTTTTTTGTTCAAGTACTCTAGGTATTGTAGCGCCACCTATTTAAAGTCTTTTGATGACACTTTTTGGTTCATGGAGATTTCGTTCCTTATCTCCACCTTCCGTAAAAAAACTGTTAAAGCCATAATATGTATAAGTTACTCTATGGTTTACAATATGTGCTAGTGCTACAATCTGGCGACAGAATATTGCAGTAACCCCTATTCAGAATAGTAACGGGTTCGTATCCCGAACAAAACAATACATTACCCATGGTCAACCTAATCGAAAAGGTTAATAAAAAGTATACTATCGTCTGCACAGTCATTTTATTGCAAAGACTACCGATGGTTAGTTCAGAGTGTTACCGTTTGTAACTCACCAGCTTTAGCCTTCTTGATCTGCTCATGCTGTTCCATGAGCTGCTGTAGTTCCTGAGAGTGCTTGTGTCGTTGTTCAGCCAATGAGCTCTCGTGGGTGGCAGCCTCCTCTTCTAAGCTTCGCTTTAGAACCGCTACTTCTTGCTCGCGCTTGGAGCGGAGTTCTTGTTGAGCTGTTGGTAGAAAATTATATTTTAGAATAATTTGACATATTATGATAAAAAAAATTATATGATTTTTGAATAGTCCTGAGACTGAATCAAAAGAAAACCGATGAGATTTCTTTTTTTGCTCTCCTCGCAGCTCATTTAGACGGCTCGAGAACTCGCTTGCTAGTTTCGTAGCATTGCGATATTCGATCGATCGGTGGAATTAGTTGTACTCCGAAAAACGATATATCTTTGCCGTTAGCACACCTCCGCCGCGAAATTGAAGTAGTGAAACTGCTGAGGTACCACTGCCGTTTGTCCGTTGTGAGACGAGCGAAACATTAGCGAAACTGCCTGTTCTAACGCGTTGAATTGACTATGCATCTATCTTTTTCTCGCGGCATATCGGCGAGCTGCTCGGACGCCGCTCACATCTCCGCGTTCGTTCGCCATGTTGTTTACTTTCGAGTGTGTTTCGCAAACGATTTGTGGCTGTCGACAGTTTCTTTATAGCGAAACAGTTAAATATAGCAAAAATGGATATTGAATATACGGAAAAATTGATCCAGGGAGGTCAGAATCAGGCCTTATACATTTAATTAATGTATATATATGACCACAATAATGTCTCTTCTTCTCCGAAAGCGATGATATTTTGCTTCAATTGCTGTACCAACACTAGCGTAGGTTCCGCTACTTATTTCGCGGCATGTGTAGTATCGTTTCGCCGCAAAACTAGTGTTGCGGTTTCGCGCTGCCGTTTTCGCGGCAGAGGTGTGCTAACGGCGTTATAGCAAATTAAATTTCCACCCTCCGTCATCGCATATCCTGTATGGGGTTAGTATTTTCCGACTCTAAAATTGCATATCAGATCTCGCATGATTTAGTGAGAAGTCGAGTAACGCTAAGATATTGTAATAGAGATAGTACAGACCGGCGGTGGTGTCGAGCGAGTCGAGCAGCTCGCTCTTGAGCGCC